>NC_060917.1:2974931-3008367 GCF_021234035.1 Daphnia pulicaria | reverse complement strand
ATCAAATGAAGTCTATGGACTTGATAAAGATTGGTAAGGTTGCACCATTCGTCCGTCAACCATTCAGCCATGACCAGAATTTTCATCATCAAACGGATACGTATACAAATTCAGATTTCAAACTTGGTTCCGAAAATAGTTTCTGAAGTGCGGTATTTTATAAAACCACCAAATGAATAGAATGACACAACTTATTCCTCTTCTCAGTCAGGAGCGCGTTCAATATACATAAACTGATTTTGTAATTTTTTCTGTGTGCGTTCAAAGATACGGATGGTGTAGAACGACGACTTGAAAGTGATTTTTTTCTTGTCAGTTTTTCACCTCTTTAATATGCTTCTCAGTCGCAGAAGTTCAAAAAGAGCTCTATGCGAATGTGTGCACACATTTTTAGTGTTCCTCTTCTAGAATCAGAATTACCCTAATCAATTCGCTAGAAACCGCTTCAAGTCACCACATAGACATTCATCTTGATTCTCTTTTACAGCGCTGATGTCGTCCCACTTCGAGTTCCCTTTTGACCTGCCCAATAATAAGCGCAAACCCATGCATTCGGATGGTAGTAGTGAAAATTTAGCCCTTGACGCGTTAAGTTAAGAGTTATCACAGACTATCACAAACGTTAGCTGACTATGATTTCAATGACTATGACAGAGCAATGATGCCTGGTCGGTTCTCGGCTGTGTTGGCTTCCCTATCCCGGTTTCAGGGTAAACGTGGTCCGATTTGGAAACTGGAATGAGCGCTCTAGTGAGTGTGTCAGCTACTACGCTCAGCTACTTTTGAGAGCCTAGATGGCTCTGTTTCCAGTTTCTACTTCACAATTCTGACAAGCTCCGCCCTAAAATGTCTGAAAATCGGGGATACGTTTACCCTAAAACCGGGATAGGGAAGCCAACACCGAGAACCGACCAGGCATCTATTGCTCTGACTATGATTACGTTAGCTGACTATGATTTCAACTTAAGCGTTATGAGATATCTTTTTTCGATGAAACTGAAAGGTCCCGAACTGTTTCTGACTTCTGAGTTACCACATTTCTCCAGTTATAAGCACGATCTGGCACGATCACGATTCACGAATGCGATTTCCGATTTGACAGTCAACCATAAACTGGCAACGCCGCTTCTCAGTTTCCACGAAAGAAGAAAGAACGTCTGCTGCTGATTGAACAACGTTTGTCGTTCTGCCGTGGCCGTCACGTCAAACTTGAAAATTTTATTGAAATTGTGCATGTGAGTGCATTTGCGGATCTGAAAAAATGTTAACTAGGATTTTACTTGTTAAATAAGTGTCATATGGAAGATGTTGATTTCAAAATTTATGACTGATTACAGTGAGAAGGACATTCCATTTCAGCACGTGATGTCTGCACGTGATTGATCCTGTTCGAAATATACTACCTGGCATATTCGATCTAATGTAACTCGCCGATTCATTGGTGGAGGTTAGTATTGAAAATCTTTTGTTCGAGTGTTGAGTTTACTTAAGTTAAGTAGTTTTCTTTCATTCACCATCATGATTTGTATAATCATTGGTGGATTCATAGTTACATTCAAGTTTATTTTCTGTGCAATTTGTTGGTGATGTTATTCTTTTTGTATTTGTGTTGGATCATCTTTCAAATTTCTGATTCTAACACTGTAGGAAGGCGTAGGAAGGAACAGGAAACAGTGGCTACAAGTACTAGCCTACCATCAATTCTTTCAGTAGAAATCATTGTTTTGCAGAATGCATCATCCAGTTAATACAGGTAAAAACCAATAATAGCTTAGTCATATGGGAATATAATCAAGGCCATGTGTAATCTTCAGGTTTATTGCAGCAACTTTTGGGAAGTTACAGTTACACCATGGTCACCCCATAAGATGCATGACACATACCAACTTGTGGTGTATTCATCTGATTTTTACTCAAGCAGTAAGTAGGAATTCACTTTATTTTATTGAATTAATGTTGGAATATTTATTGAAATATTTCTCTTAGATTCAACATGACTGTTTGATGCCAAAGTTAGTTGGAACTCTAACTCAAACACCAATAACCGTTGCTGCTGCTGCCTTACAGCCACAGACAGGAAAATTATTCTTTTCTTCAGGAAATTGTAAGTTTAATTTTTATCTTTGAGATTTTTATGTTGAAAGAGTTAAAAATTCTGTAAAGGTAACTAAAAACTTTGTGTATTCGTGTCATAGGGAAAGCTGCTGGAGTAATCTGGTGTTGATACTCATTTGATTCATTTCCTGCCAGCTAGTGAAAGCCGGAAGGCATGTCGAATTCAATTGAGCTACTGCGTGCTGTCTCGAAGCAAGCAATCCAGCCGTTGCGTTCAGTCATTTCATTTGGAACAGGAATCTAATGGCTGTCAATAGTTGGCTGAAATGTCCACCAGGTAGCGCGAGTGTCTCCAGGGAGGCAGGGACGCATTTCGGCCATTTTGTTCCAAGACGCAGCAGAAATTGGTTGTCGGTTGTGACGTTTTTCACGATGAAAATTAAAAGGTATTTATTGTTAATTTCCTATTGGTATTGAATGTATATTGTTGATGTGAAAATTTACAGGTGATTTAGCACGTTTAACCAATTTGCTAAATCATTCAACCCAGACTTGGAAGTGCCTGTACATTGCCGAAATGGCGTGCCTCGTGTGTCTCGCTGCCTGTTCTTAGGCGTACGTCTCATCCCATGCAACAGCAAAAAGTAATTATTTTGATCAAATGTCTTGCAAAAGTACTACTACAGATTTAGTTAACATGACTAGAGAGTAGACCAATTTGCTACGGTACTATAGAAATTTTGAATCAGATACAAAGTTATTCTGTTGGACTGCGTAGTTTTCTGTTACTCTTTGTATTCTTTTGTTAATGAGTATGCATGTGTTCACAGTTTTGTTTCTCGAAAATAATTTTCTCTTCTGAAATAGGTATAACAACAACACTTCTGTAACACTGTTGGTTACCTTGTTGCAGCCAAATGGTGAAAGGTGTGGTGAACACAGAATGAACCATTGTATGCAGCATGCGGTTGCAGTGTAATCCAGAAGTTGCTGTGCTGTTGTAGCTGATCTGTTCCGTCTGGTTTCCTGACTTCAAAATTTTTGTGTTGTTGTTTTTGTTTTTGACTTGAAAGTGTTTGATCTGTCGTCTTTTGAGTTTTCATTGAATCATGCAGTATACGACTGAGGCAGCCTGATCAATGTCGGGTTTGACACAGTCGAGAATTGCTAGATCAAACAAGCTTTCTGCGCCAAACAAATAATAATTTGCATATAACTTGCATCATGTTATTATCGCGGTAGAGAAAGCGACAGGCCCCCCCCCCCTGGGGGCCACAGGAAAAATATTTGTGTGTGTATATTAAAAAATAAATTTTGAAAGTAATAAAATTTTTGAATGGGATTCTTTCGCAAGAATTAATTAAAAACTTCGTGTAAGGAGGATTTTTTTAAATTTTTTTTTTCAAAAACAAAAGTCCGGACTTAGCAGGAATGGTTGGACTTGTTTTTGAGAAAAAGAAATATTTTGGGCTTTGCATTTTTATTAAAAATATTTATAAGAAGGATAACTATTATTCAAATGTAAAGCATGATATTGAATTTTTATTGATGTATTTTCACAAGATCAATTATTTGTAAGTTTACATAGAACTCAATACACACACAAGGAATACTTTCTCGCATCATGCGATTATCCGTAGGAGGAAAGGTACTTTAGGAGGAAAGGTACTTGAGGAAATAGACAATGTACTTGTGATTTTAAATCAATCTTGTATTTCAGTAATCTTTCAACACATCCAGAGAAATACATTAGTCGGGAGAATTTATGTGTGAAACTCAGTTTGGTAGTAGTTTGAAGCAGGGTAATACTTAAATTCCTCGATGTAGTATACCAGGCAGGGTACGTGGTTGTGTAATAGGCGGCTTTTTCGGTGTAGTACTTGGAGGCTGCGGTGTTACAGCTAGGTGTAGCGTAGGTCGTGGTGTAGTAGACTGGAGCATCAGTGTAGTGTTTCAGTTCAACGTAGCACGAAAGAGCAGCTTTTGTGTAGCAAGTCGGGACTGCGTAATACTTGGCCGCCTCAGTTGTGTTTGTGTAGATCGGGGCAGAGTAGTACTTTGGCGCTTCGGTGTAGCATTCGACCGTTTTGGTGGAGTAATCAGCGGAAGCCTCGGTGTAGCAGCTGGGAACATAGTGGTATTTAGGAAAATCAGTGCAATAAGTAGCTGAGAGTAATACTTGGGAGCCTCGGTGAAGTAGGATGGGGCAGCATGCGTAGTGATGTAGTACTCCGTCACCTTGGTGGTGTAGTAACTCGGGGCAGAGTAATACTTCAGAGCGTCAGTGTAGTGGCCCGGGCAATCGTAAGTTGTGGTATAAAACTCCGGTGCCTTATTGGTGTAGTGCTGGAGGTCTCGGTGCAGTAACTGGTCGTTGCGAAAGTTGTTGTTGTGTAGCAAGGCGGCGGCAACGTTGCGGTTTGGTATCCGCCATACCCAGAGACTTCGGTACACCAGTGGTCGATCCAGCCATCAACGATACAACACCCAACAGCAGCACGACACCATAGTTAACTAGACAATTAATAAATTTAATTGACATTAATATTAAATAACAGGCATATTAACAATAGAAAAAAAAGGATTGATACAAAATTCATAGTAAAAAACTGAATATTTACCCATAATTGCGAACTGGTTACACGATGTAGATTGCAGTTGGTGACAGATAGGCGATAGGCCACTACAGATCTTTCCGTGTCGGAGATCCTCACTTCGGTGTTGTAGTAATTAGGGGACTCGGTGTAGTAGGCAGGGGCAGCATACATAGACGTGTAGTATTCCGGTGCCTTAGTGATGTAATACTTGGGAGCCTCGGTGTAGTACTCCGGCTCTCTGGTGATGTGGCTCAGGGCAGAGTTATACTTCGAGGCTTCGGTGTAGCAGCTCGGGGCATCAGAAGTTGTGGTGTAATACTCTCGAGCCTTGGTGGTGTAGTAACTGGTTGTTGCGTATGTGGTTGTTGTGTGGGAGACGGCGGCGTTGCGGTTTGGTATCCGCCATACCCAGGAGACATCAGTACACCAGTGGTCGACTCAGCCATCAACGATACAACACCCAACAGCATACGACATTAATTAGACAGTGAACAAATTCAAACATTAATATTCAATAATAACAAATTAATAAACAGAAAATAATTGACATCAATAGAAAACTCCATGTAAAGACAGAATATTTACCCATGGCTGTGAATTGGCAAGACGGTGAAGAATAGAGAAGATAGTGCGCTGCAGTTGTTACCGTGTCGGAGATGCTCACTCGACTGATTCTGCTTCACGTTTTCTCTCTCATTTTATACGATTTTTTCTCACCCTCACCTCTTAAGCCTTGCGGCTATTCTACCTGCTTGATAATGGTGCAACACGTGTCGTTCTCACCCAGCCTCTACACCTCTGCATGACACGTTTTACGTAAAGATCTCCGTGACCTTCGAGTGTGACTGTCCTTTCCTTTTGCAGGTTGACGTTGCTGGGGATGGGTCTACAACAACCAATATCAAAATGAATACCAAATGGTTAATGTAAAACGTCTCGTTCTCACCTAACCTCTACACCATTGCATGACAAGTTTTACATAATGATATCCGTGACCTTCGATTGAAGAAAATGCAAACTGGCCTTTCCTTCTTTAGGCTGACGTTTCCGGGGATGGGTCTACAACAACATCAAAATGAATACCAAAATGTTTTGTAACAAATCCCGTTCTCACCCAACCTCTACACCGCTACATGTCCCGTTTTACGTAATGATCTCCATAACCTTCGCGCGAGAAGGACATGCAAACCTGGTCTTTCCTTCTGCAGATTGACTTTGGGGAAGAAGGGATCCTGCTTTGATTGGCTGCGACTTAAACCGGACTGTCTGTTTTTTAATGTTTTAAATAAATAAAACTAAATTGTGTTAAAGTATTGCATTAAGCAAGTGCCGTAGGTCCGTAGCAGATCCGAGATCGACCTGACAAGTCTCGAATTTTATTCCAGAAAGAAAACCAAGAGACAAGTCACAAGGATAAAAAGAAAGGTTGTTTGGGATTTCTGTTTTATCTTGCTTTATCGTCACGCAGTTAAATTCGACTGGACTGGTGAAACATTACAAATGTAACCAAATAAAGGAACGGTTACTTCTTTTCCCCTTGAACCGTTACATTTGGTTACATTTAACGTTAAGATTTCGAAATAAAAAATAATTAAGTTGATTCGTCAGCATTTCTTCCCATATAACTAAACATTTGCGTGAGTTCTTTTATATTATAAAGGTCATCCATCGCATATCGCATTTGATTCTAATCAGACCACGCTGAGAGAAAACCGGAATTGGAAACGGACGACGTACACAAAATAAGAGAACATTCCTGCTGAAAAAACAAAACAAAAACAAACAAACACTGTAATTGAATAAACTTTTGACACGAAAAGGTGACCCGATGCTAAATTAATAGCATTGAACATGTCATAGAAGACGGTTTGTCTTCAACAAGAGTTACGGTAAACAAATACGGTGTAATTCCTTAGAAACTATCACAAGATTGACAGTTTATGAACAGCGCAGCTGTGTTTATTTCGACGCGAGACTCCATCAAGACGAACCATTCAAAGGATAATCCCACCTTAATTAAACAATGCGCAGGCATGAAATAAACAAGACTCGAGACGAAGGAAAGAAAAGTGAAAGAATAACCACGACCAAAAACCATTTTTCATAAATTACATGGGGATCGAAAAGCGCTAGTGTTCACTTTTAGTCACCACTGTACGACGCTGTTTGTTCGAATCAGAGTAAGCGGTTATGAACTTGGCTGCTTCCACCTCATCGGGCGTATCAGGAACAGGTTGTCGCCAATAAGTGAACTCGCTGTATTCGGAACCTTCTAGAATCTCGCGAGTGCCGTGAAGAAACGGAGGAAACACCAAATCAACGATGAAACTCTGTTTCGAGTATCTGGAATTTAAAAAAAGTTAAAGAAATTAAAGGTGACATTCAGTAAAACGATTAAATGCATTGTCTGTCCACTAAGCGCAAGCTTTCAGTTATTTCGTAGTTGCGCAAAAAATAATTTCATTAGCCTTGTTAATTGGTAATTTCACCCCCTAGCATGTATATAGGACAGCGAAGATAATGAGTTCTACTGGATAGATTAAGGATTGCATGCTGTGAGGTGAGTCCAGGAACATTTCATAACAGTGTGATGGGTATTTACACAACTTGCTCAACAGCTGATAAAGCGTAAAACACAAAATTGGAAAATTCAATTATTTACTATCAACAGTGTCTGAGCCAATGTGAAGGAATGGCGATAGGTGTGGTCCGCTTTATCGGCCTGCTAGAAACTGGGAACAACTCATCCACCAATTGGCTTTGAGAGGAGTAACTAGCAAAGTCAAGAAGGAAAACAAACCGTTTCCGATCAGAAAATGAATAAAAAACGAAAAAAAAAGTAAGGCTTAATCTAAGTCTTGAATCTAACAAACAACTTTTGCTGGAACACCCCTGACGAAAACGAACCATTCACAGGAATGTAACATAAAGCATCAAAAGCGCTCAGCAGGTGGCTCGGAGAAGAACTGGAAGTTGCGATGAGAAGGACTGTGCACAACTAAATGAAAATAGCAAAGCGTGCAGATTTAGTATAACGAAATTCAACTTACGATGATTGAACGGCCTGTGGAAGTTCTAATTTCAGCTCGCCGCGTGGATTAATTGTGAAGATCCTGGAAGTAGGAATGCCAACGGCCCGGTACGCCCACACATCCTGCCATTAAAGCAATTTAAAAACTGTGTGTTATGTCTGGCAATAAATTAAACAATGAGCTTATACGTACATTGACTCGATTGCCGTATCCAGCATAGAAAGGATTCGAATGCGATGGAAATAACATTTGGATATCACGCAAACAGGAAATCTTGAATTCCTCAGGTTTTTTCTCAATGACTTCGCTGTTGACGAAAAAGGATAAATGTTTCAATTCATTGCTCTTATAATGCAGCAAAATAAAATGTAGCCTTACCGATGGAAGGCACTCAAGAGACTAGTAGGATTGAGTAGTAAAGGTCCATCAGGTAGAGAGAGATCTCCTTGTTTGACAGACCGAAGATATTCGCGCGTAATATGTGCTTGGCCGATTGCGCGAGCTGACAGATACAAGATACGATACCCGTTGTTCTTGATCTTTGTGAACAGTTGGGCCACACCGCTTTGAGCCCAATCTTGTCCGACAATGGGAAGAATATGCCCGAGCACATCCGACCTAAACCACAACCATTTAGAGTTTGGACAACAAAAATTTAATAAAACTAAGTAAACGAAACGTACTTGGTAATAGTTCCATCAATATCAGAGATGACAACTTTGTCGTCGTAGCGCCAGAGATAAATGTGGCATTTGCATCTAGTCGTTCCCTGGTAAGCAGTTGTAACGCTGAATACGGCCTCATTAGGACCTTCTCGCAGATTTAATTGTCTCTACAAAATAATTATAAATTCATATCAAATTATTTGCATTGTTTCAAAACTAATTTCAGCTTACAATCTGTTCGGACGTAAGACGCAACGTTTTACAGAATACATCCGTATTCTCGTAATATGGTCGTCTTTCCATTGGAAGTTTCTTGCCACTATCGGGCTGATTTGAATCGTTACTTTCATTGTCAGACGATGTTCCTGTTGTTGCAACATCCCCGACTAGTTGACGATCGCTCTTCTGTTTCTTGACAACTGATTCTGTTGTTTTCGGGGCACTGCTGGGACCAATAGCAGACGCTGCTTCTGGCTGAACGGTGGTGCTGGCAATTGCGGCATTAACTTCCGGTTCACCACTTTCCTTTTTAGTGGCACTTCGTCTTCCCCAAGGGAACCACGATGATTTGCGGGCAGGGGCTGCAACTGGTTCAGTCTTCTTTTCCTTTCGTTTGGGCATATACTCGTGAACAATGGCATCAACTGATGACTGAGGTAAGAATCGCTGGTAGAGAACCCAGCTCATAATAATGGGGCATGCGGCTTGCCACGTGTAGTATTTGTTGCCAATTCGGACAAGGAGGTCAGGATTTTCGATTAGGCGAGGATTCTCGATAAAATCATCATACGTGACTAGAGATTGAAGGAACAGCTCATCAGGCGGATCTATCTGATCGCCAAAGTGGCCGCATAGTGAGAGAGCCACATCGGGCAAAGAGCGATAGTCCGAACGGGAATCTTCAAAGTCGCTGTCAATTGAACGTGGACCTCTTGAACTGCGCATTGCAGTGGCTGTTGATAAACTGTGCGGCGATTGGGGTAGCGATGCTCCTTTACCCGATTCCGTGTCTTCTTCATCACGCAATCTGTGAACGTAAGAATGATGTGGGTCAGTGAAAATCCCGCTCTGATACTGGCTGAATAGAAAACACAGCCAAGATATGCGCAGATTAGCAAAATGATCACAAAGTACACCAGACAATTGCAACGTTTTTAAAAACTAGGGCACATTTGTCAAAACATTTCGGAGATAAGGGCAAACAAAAAAACAATCGGAATGGCAATCATTCAAAAGTTCAAGTTTTCAACCTTCAATTGCCCTATTTTGTGCCTCGTGTCTCATTCGAAAAACAAGTTTGGAAATCTGGGTCGTTAATCAGAGATCCGTATTGAATCGCACCAAACAGGTTCCAAATGACTGAAGGTCAAAACACAATTACATGTATAAATTCTGTTTAGTACCTGGCGACCGCCGGATCGGGGAGTCCATGACGGAAAGAACTTTGCGTAATGTAAAGGGCTGCCAACTCCGGGTCAAGGGAGTCCACGTTCAAATCGTCCAAGTATATGCCTCCACCCGCAGTAGTACCTTGGTGTCGCATTTTCTTGGTCTGTCGCATAAAGCTGAACATGTGACTCAACATGGAGCGTTGGGCTTCCGCTGATTGGGAATTAAGTGAAACGAAAATGTCGTGAGACTTGGAAAAGGAATCGATTTTATGTTGAACCATACCTTCTGCCGTACTCTGGGACTGACGGGCCTTATTATCCGTACCATCAGAAGTCTCGTTATTGACTGTAGCGACTGCACCCGCTTCAGTGCCTGGATTTGAGGGTGAAACATCGCGACTGGATCGTGTAATGGGCTTGGGTGGTGACGGACGATTAAGAACAGGTGGACTAGGCAATTCACCCCAGCGCCATGACTGCTGATGACAATTTCTGGATGGAACACCCAATTCTGATACTTTAGGCCTCATGTGGCCAACCTATGATAACATTGGTAAAAAGAAGAAAACAAAAATGATGTGTTGCCCCAAAAGAACGAGAACAATAAGAACCTACTTCATATTCCGTGTCGGAGTGGACGGGAGTAGGAGGACGCGATCCATCGGGACTCCTGATTTCCATTTCAGTGTCGCTGAAGAAATGGAATTCATGACCAATTGACCTAGAAATAATTCCGCCTCGAACCCAGTCCTCAACTGGATTTCCAACAGGCGGTGGCACATCACCCTTGAGCTGAATTCCCGATAAACTATGTGACTTGCGATGACCTGGTTTCACCTATTTCGAGACAACCATTAGTGAAAGTTGCTACAAAACAGCTTATATTTAGATCTTACTGGTGACGTCTCTGCCAAATGAGGTCCAATTGCAGGAGAGACTTCCAGTCCCACTTCCATTTCATTCGGAAAATGCTCCGTTCCAGATTCAGACGATGTTTTGTTGGCCTCTCGTTGCATCTTCTTTTTCAATTGAGAACGTCGTCTACGACTCTTCTTTCTCCACCGCTTTCGATCCTCTTCCGTCATTTCGATGAAATCCGGCATCAAGCTTTCCGCTTCCGCATCATGGTCAGGGTCGATCGGTTTGAATGAGCGCTCCGCATTTTCAATTCCAATAGATTCGAAATTTCCTTGTGAAGAGTCCTCTCCTGTTCGTCAAAAAGATTTATCATACAAGACATTCATGTAAACTAAGAATGGTGGAAATTCAAACCTAAAATAATATCATCTGATGTTTTGGCTAGCATGCCTTCATCTCTCTTCCCCATCAATGTGTCTTCCATGTGTTCATGGCTGGATTCTGCTGTATTGATTCCTCTCAGCTTGTTCTCTTCAATGAGAGATGGTGGAATCGGTGATGTAGCCATGTGTGGAGGAAAAATCTGCCCATCTGAATTGACAATTGGTGATTCGCTGACAAAGAAAGCTTCACCAGACTCTCCCAGTTTCATGTGAATGTCAACTGGGTTGCCATTAATTTCAATATCAACCACCTGTTTCAGAGACAAACAATACCAGGATGTGAGCATGGTTGGTAAAATATAAAAGAATGTGCCATAAAGAGAAATCATAAATACCTTTTCTCGGCTACGGAGTACTCCGAGTTTGCCAAAACGGACGTGGAACGGTGACGAGAGAAAAGTGCCATCTTCCTGTTGGACAATGACTATGTCGATGGCACCCGTCAACGTAGCACCATTAATGCCGTTATACAGCTCGCGAAAGTTACGTGTAAGACTCCAAATATATTCCATTTTTCTGAAAAATTACAAAAACGCACATTAAATGGTTGTTAATTTTCGCACAATTATCTCATTTACTTATTAATTACGTCACATTCTAAAAAGAACGAAATATAAATTTAATAAAATTTCATGGAAGAGTAGTGGCTTGTTCAAGCGAGACGAGAATGTTTTGTTGTTTTTTGGCTGAATTATCGTCTGCTAGACAACGTTGCCGGTGGCAATACGATTTCAAGATAAATAATTACTTAATGTAGAATCAAGATATCTATGATTTGAAACGGTAATGACGAAATTCAAGCATGACATCACTAATATCAGTAGATAATTCACTGAGTTTATTTAATGACATCAAACCGATGTCATGATTTTAAAAAGCCACAAAGACCAACAACACAAGTTAATCAGTATTTTGAATTTATATAACCAAAGTGCCATTGTGAGTGACTGTTCACACATAAATAAAAAATAAAAAATGCCATGACCATAATTATTGAAATACACTACTATCCACTCGAATTTCAAGTTTTAAATGGGTAGTCCCGTTACGTGAGTCAAACATAGTGGAAAACTCGTCTCGTAAAAAAAACAAAACAATTTGCAATTAAAATTTTAATAATACGAAAAAATATAACATGTAAACCAGATGACAACTTAATTTACCACATAGGCTGGATAAAATGTTCCAACGACTTTCTCTTTTGTGATTAGAGACGGCGAGAGAGAAAACCGGTTAGTTCGTACCAAATTCCAGACTAGGTCAAACAAACAACGCACAAACACTTAATCTTTAAAAATTGTCATCGAAGGCTTGTCACAGGCGAATAGGTAGCAACATGAATGCTGAAAGTTAACTGAACAGAGAACGAGTAGTACCGCAGACCATAAGACCGACCGGCTTCCGCTAGAAGGAGGCGTGACTAGAGGACCCGCCCCACACCCAACAACACGCGACGTCATGGCACAGGGGGTTGCCTTCGCATATCTTCTTGGGCCTCCCAATGCGTAGAAGTTTTTCCCAGACAACCTTCGAGTCACACTTCCCGCCACATTTTTTTCGGCAAAATACTATGCAACCGACTACTATGGATTGTTGAATTTTTGGCTGACTGCCACCCACACAAAACATAGAGGCCAAACCAGCGTGAAATAAAAAAAAAAAAAAAAAACGCAATTTCTACCATAAAATACCTAAAAACATCAAGGTTGCGCATCCGGGAATTCTATTTCCGTCATGGTGGCTGTGGTCTGCGGAAATCTTGTAGTCAAAACCAGGCAATCAAGTTTTCCGTTAAGTATTGAATAACAAAAACGTCTCATTCTCATGACCCAATGGTAATTAAGGAGCTCACATTTTCCTGTTATTACTAGGTACTTTTGGGAGTGCAGAGGATTAATATGTCAGACTAATGCGATCCGCACATGTGCGGAAACGTTGATCTGCAGAGGTCATCAACAGGCATTTTTCATGAACTTTTTCCAAGTGTGCGCTGTCACTCTTGTTCACGTGTATGTTTGGCTTTCAACGTGCTTGTTGGCTAGCGGCAGCGGAGCCTTGAGCGTAAGTCGTCTCCCATGCACTCCGGTTTATAGACGTGGTTCTATGAATCGTACGATTTCTATTCCGAGGATTTCATTGGTCGACGAGACGACCAGACACAAAGGGGACCCTCGAACAACAACAAACGATAGAAGGGATTATTTTTTTTTACCTTTATTAATCCCAACACGACCCACTTAACGTTTCGTTTGTAGACCATCACATTTAACCTGAATTAACGTTATTTAACATTTCGTCCTTGAAAAAATTGCGTTGTAAACAAGACTGGCACCCTTCTCCAGTCGTCCATTGAAAAATTTTACAACAACAACATTTGGCTAGAGTCCTTGAATCTATCTCGTTTATTGCGACTGATTCGGGATGTGTTTTTCCCCCCGCCATTCCCGTGACGGCCACTGCTGAATTGCAAGGATGGAGGCTCGTCTTTAAAAAAGATGCTGCGCATTTGTGAAAATCTAACCCAAAAAACGTTGACGACGGTCTGTTTGATTGCCATTCTTTTGTGTAAACTTTCTACACTTTCAGCGCCAGTCTGAGTCGTCATGACGGTGCGAAATTCGGACTTTTCAAAGCCAAAAAAGTATAAGTTCATCCTGTAAAAATACATACATCGGCCGGAATACTTAAAACCTTTTCAATGTCACCTGGGTTGAAAAGTAAATAGAAATGTCGCGGGTCGTCGAGCTGCTAGCTGCCATGGCCTTAAATGGGCAACATGGGGGCGAGCCTTTCACTAAACCAATGTCTCCCTTTCATTTTAAAACGCATAAATTTTAGAAACTCTAGATAAACAAATACAGGACCAACGAGGAAGGAAAAAAATAAATAAATATAAATAAAATAAAAAATAGTAGGGAGGGTGTCGGCCTGCGCTACACTCAAAAATGTATTTTATACAGCTGTCAGTTGATGATAGATAGATAGCATGTTTTTCTCGTTTCACGTTACTTTGTGTTGTTGCTGTCTAGTGCGTCGCAGATTATTTCCAAGGCTCGAAACGGAAAAACAACTCCCGACAGATTCAAACGGCGTTTGTTTAGACTCACGTCGAGATATCGTCTAGCCACAAGTTGGTGAAACAAAATGTCGTAGTGAGGACGTTTGAGAGTGAAAAAATGTCGAAAAATGGGGACATGGCACCCAGCTCAAACACGTGATTTCTGCATGTCAATTGAAGCCTGAAAATTTTTTGCACAAGGTCATCTAAAATAAAATGGCACACTTTCACGAATAGCTTACGAGTCGGGAGCGTTAGCAACAATATCACGCCAATGAGGTCAGCGACCGCTAGCGAACTTTCTTTTCTTTTTATCCACCTCCCCCCTCGTAGGGATGTTTCAACAACGGGTGGGGAAATCCTGTGCTCACTCTCTCGAGCTTCGTACCCGAAACCTTTTTCACTTTATTTAGCCATGTTATTTAGACAAAGAAACCCAGGGTCTTAATTATATAAATAGCGAATGATTCACTGCGCCCTGTTTTTCTCTAAAGCATGTGGCGAATCACGGCTTGCAAAAAACTGGCATCGAATCAATTTATTAATAACGAAGAAATTCTTATCGCTGCTATCAAAGTCAAGTAAAGGACTAGAGGTTAACTGTGAAGTCGTAAGATCATCGTTTCTAACCTTTCTTGAACCGAGACCTTCAACAATTTTCTACTCAAACGGCGAATCAAAAGAAAGTTTATTCAGTCCAAATGAATTAAACCTTATCGAATCTGTCTAGCTTTTCTAAATGTCACGATAGGAACCTTAACCTCGACTCGTCTATCATTTCTGTTGAAGAAATGACGGTTATCGATAACCCTAATCATGAACCCATGGCAGGTGCAAACTGATGCATTTCTCTGAGATAAACGTGACCATTGACAAAATTTCATGTTTCATCTAAAAGGCTGAGATGCAGCTTTCAATAAAATAAATAAAAACGACGATGACTCACCTTTACGTGCAGATGGACGGTCGATATTTGTCGACAGACTAGTCAAGTGGGAAACGTTGGTTTGCTCTTGACAAAACGTCGGCCATCGAGCAGACCTCTCACACGGCGAACAAGTAAAATGCAACTGAACAAAATTATGCGAATGCTTCGAAGATCACGTGTACTATCTATTTTAAAGCCCGGCAGAGATTTCCCTGTCAGGCTTATTCCTCGACGCTAGGCTGTGAACTGAAGCCAGTTTGGGTTGTCAGCTGAGAGTCGTCATCTTCCAAGTTCCCACAAAGTAGTCCTTTCCACCACTTGCCTACCACGCCAACTACAGATTACCGTACAACGATTCTTCCTTCAGCTCTCTCTCCTTTTCTCATTTCTCACGTTCCATCATGACTCTAGAAAATAGAGCTAAATAAAATGTGGTGGTATTGATGAAATGATCATGAGAAGATACTACATAGAAAAATATATGTGTAGGCAATTTTCTCATTGGCAAAACCCCCTAGATATTTTCCCTCTTTCGCGATCTACTAATCTACTTACTACCTTTATGAGTTTATGATTTGCTACCATAGAAAAGTAGGTCGTTCATTGTGAAAACGGTAGACATGACAAAAAAAGGCTTGGGAACTGCGAAGGAAAACAAATACAAGTGTGTGTGGTACTCTTTTGTTTTCCTTGCTTGAGGCCTACAGTGCTTTACGAGAACAAACGCCACCTAACGCTTAAAAATTACACTAAAGTCTAATAAGAAAGAAAGCAAAGGAGAAATGAAGCCCGTTCTCTAAAAAGAAATCACGTAAAAATAGACGAGCCAATTATGTGATGTATTAAATAAAACTCGCACTTTGGACAATGGTACAAGACAATAATCAGGGGTACTTCAACGTGAGGAATTTTGAATAAAATTAATTTTTCCAGAAATGATAATTTAAATGGTTTCTGTACAGGGACAGTTCGTGAAAAGAACCGCATAATATTAAAACAAAAATAGCTTGAATGTGGATGAAGAATTCTGGGTTAGCGAGAAAATTTAAAGTCCACAACCGTTGAAAAGGCCCACAAAAGGAAACCAAACCACTACCACAATCTTGAAAATACCAAAGTTATGACGAACGAGAGCACAACGGCGACCCAAGTGGTTTTGATTGTGATTCCGCTATTCATTCCTCCTGAAAGATAACGAAAGAAAAATGTTAAAAAGTGGCCTAGGAGTCAATAATTGCAATAACTTACTCCACCCGGCTTTTTCTTCAGTATTCTGTTTCTGGAGCCATTCCATTAACGGTTGAAAGTATTCCATGATGGCTCCTGGATCCATCCGGCTCGTTCGACCGCGAGTGAGAATGCGGATGGCATCAGGCCACGGTTTAGATGAGCCCAACTTCAACAGCTCTCTATAATAATTGAAAAATATTGTTACTGGCAATCTATTCAGTCATGCGATACAAATATGATATGCATTACGCCAATAGTTTTCCGGCTTCTCGTGACTGATAAATATCACATTTATGCAACGGTCCCACGTGACCGGAAGCTTCGCATAACACCTTGTGCAGTTGGAATTGGAGCACAAAACTGACGAAATATCTGCGGAAGAGGTCAGTTATACATTAGAAACTAATTTACAGTATCTAAAATTAAATTTTCGGTAGAAACGAACAAACCTGATATAAGGTGTGTTGGCTGGAACATGATACTTGGCACCCGCATCAAAATCATGTTCACTACGATTCACAGGAGGTGCCACGCCTTGATAGCGAAGCCGGAGATCCCACCACGCCTTATTCATTTGATCGAATGGAATTTCACCGCTAAACACCTTCCAGCGCCACTACGAAATCAATAAAACGGGTTTCAAATTGCACGCACTTCAATCGAACTAATCCTATTATTAAACCTGATCAAGCAAAAATCCAAAAGGTAGGAAAGCAATCTTATCCAGAGCCATAGAATAAAGATAATTGATATCGACTTCGGGATCGTCGGCTGCTTTATCCAATAATCCAATCTTTTGCATGTGCTTGGGTGTCGAGACGGACAACGCGACGACATCTCCAATTGCTTCGTGAAAACCTAGAAGTAATACGAAATAACAGTTGTAAACTCTACCACATTTCGTGATCGTTAGTTAACACTTACCTGGGTTAGCACCTTCCCTGAAGGCTAACGGTTGATTCACATATTGCATGTCTGAAAGTAATGGGGGTAGAATAAATACACGGGGCAATATACTACCTGCATGATCTTGAACGTTATGTTTATTTCACTAATACTCACAGTACTGAATATGTCCTAGTTCGTGGTGGGCAGTAGTCAAATCCTCCATGGTGACTTCTGTGCACTGCTTGATGCGGAAGTCGCGTCCGTTGCAAAAATCCCAAGCCGAGGCATGACATACCACTTCGCGATCTAGCGGTTTTTCTAGCATCGATGCAGTCCAGAACGAATCAGGGACAGACTTCATACCCAGCGAGACGAAGAACTGATCAGCGAGTTGGAACATCCGCACCGGATCATAGCCTTGGCGCTTGAGACTCAGGGTAACGTCCATGCTATTTTTGTTGGGGAAAGGGACCGTTGTATCGTATAAATTACTCCATGACTGAGCCCACATGTTGCCCAACAAATGAGCAGGGATCGGTCCATCTAGAGGTACAATCTTCCCATGTTGATGATGCAACCTTCGGCGGACGTAGGCGTGTAGCTGCTGGTATAGTGGCCTCAACCCCATCCAGAGTTCGTCGAGCTCTGAATTGAAATCTTCGATATCGTATGAGGCCCTCCATTGATCTCCAGTATCCTTGAAACCTAAAAAGTTATATATTGATCATTAAGTTGTCATCAATAACAGACTACTTCCCAGAACATGATTTGCAATTTTAAAAGATCGTGTGGTATGTATGTAGGACACACAAGCGGGATTTTTGAGGTTTGTGATGAAGCAGATGTTAGGTTACCATAAATAGGCTTCACTGCGGGATAATTAGAGACAACTGATATTGCTTAACTTACCGTTTAAACGAGCAGCCTCGTTAGATAACTCAACGTAGCGCATGAATTTGGATCGAAGGGGCCGTCCAGTTTCCTCGTGCCATTGTTGCCACATGTAGGTTAATTCATTGTCATCTTTGGATTTGGCCATGATGCGGGTCAAATCTGCAAGCAACATGACCAATAAATATTTTATGAATTCACTCAATGAAGGAATCGCAAGTACCAGGATCGAGTGCAAGGTTGCACTTAACTGACTCCATTCGGATCGGTAGTGACGCGTTCTTAGGCTGCTTAACGTAAGGACAAACTCGATTGCGACTATAAATGTCTCGCATATCTGCCAGAAGCTGTTGAATCTGAAAAAGGACATGCAGCCATTGATCACAATGAGTGACAAGGAAAGGAAACGGGACATCATGAATTATTGCCTACTACCTCTTTGAGTTTTTCTTCTGGAAGAGCTGCTCTACCGAGAACAGAAAGCACCTTGAATTGGCGACGGATACTCGGATCGCGGAACGTCTTCCATTTGAAAGTCGTAGCGGTTGCCCAGACGTCCTTTTGAAATTTGGCGTATTCCAGTTGCGTTTCCAACTAAAAGGTTACATTTTAAATCGATAACGTCAGTTTCTCCGTTAGATCGATTTGGATTAATCCAAAAAAGCCGAAAACTGTAACAAGAGAAGATGGGATAGCTCTACTCAACAACAAGGGTCAACGACCCTCATTCTTGATGCTGAAAAAAGAACTGCTAGATTGCACGGCGAAAATGAAGAGGAGTGTTAAGGTAAATACAGACAGCTGTTGTCGGAAAATAAAGACAGAAGCTACCGTTTCGTTTCTCAGTCTAGATCTCAGGTCGCCATAGCTCGTTGAACTGTTATGTTTAAATCAACGTCCTCCCAGAAATAAATACGACATCCTCGGCCAGTGTGGTTTTCTTACAGTGATGCGAAACTGGTAATGAGTTACGCTATTGGCTGTAGATCGAGCGATTTTACACGGCAGTGAACGCGGCAAATTGCTAATATGGCACGCTAAACACGTTTTGAAGTGAGTCTTACCACACAGAGGCGGATTAGCTTCAGTGATTTTACACTATGAGTAAGTTGCTTTAAAACAAAGAATGCCGCGGAAACGTGTGACTGGGATTAGGTACGATTAAAAAAACCAATCAGGAAGTAAGTCCCTCGCAGCGGTAAGAGTAACTTCCTCATACAACGTTTTTATTTATTTATACATGTTTTTTCTCTCTTTTAGAACATCCTCGAGCTATAAGAACAAAAGAAAAAAAAACCGTAAGACAGAACTCTCAGTTGACCATCTGCTGTGGCCTTACAGATTATTACGTACGTTGTACCCGCCAGATAGTCCTCGAAAGTTCCAAACTGTAAATTCACACACTACAATGACCATGTACTCGCTAGTAGTCTTGAGAAGCTAGAGCCTACTAAACTGACTATTCCAACCAAAAGATTGTAAATTTTACTTGGGACACTAATCTTTTTCTCAAAATTCGCCATGTCATTAATTAGTACGTCAGCTGCCAGTACTTTTTTAGATCACATATTAAATGTTGTACTCACCATTCGCTGTTTGCTAGACTCGGTGATGTTGGTATTGAAATCCCATTGGGTGTTCATAACATTGTTACACATGGCACTTGCTTCGCGATCGTATGCCAATAAGAAATTAAGAGCCTCTTTTTCATCGGTGTTATTTCCCTGCACTTATAAAAATCAAAATAAGAAACTACTACTTCAAAAATTGAAATCAAAGAAAAAAACTTGCCTGAATGTATCTGGTGTTGGGGGTTGAAGTGATGTTGCGTGCAGAGGCGTAACATAGCGCCATCGCCAGCAATAAGAACCGTCTCATGATGGAAGGTGCTTCTTTCGTGGAACCAGAAGAATGACTGTTGAAACGAACAGGCTAACTCAGCTCCTCACCTAAAGTGCTCGAGAGAAACGGCTGCAGACCAGCTGCCAACAACCATCCAGTGCTATGCGGCCCGTTAGCTATGGGTTATTCGCTCGGCCAGCGATGGCCGCAATAGCCGTCCCTTTCAACAGCAGAAGTAGCAACAGCACGGCTGCTGTGCTGCTGCTATGCTGCATGACGGTTATTACAACTCATCCAGACCATCCAATTCATTTTCACCCATCTTTTGCGACACACATTCACCGACTTGAAACATATACACGAAGCTTGATCAACTTAAGAATCTATTCAGTGTCCATTGTTATCACATTTCAAGGAAAAGAACGGGATTTTTGGGTACTTTTTCTCATATGATGGAAAAAATTTAGATTGATTCGGATGACTGAACTTTTCAATCAACGCTATGTCGCTATCACACCGTGAATTTAAGCAATTGAATCGTATAATGTACTAATAGCCGATGATGCAACGTCCTGTTCGCAACAGACCAAGTCGTGCGGAACGCGGGTTACCAAAGAAGCCCGGAAATAAAACGTAGATTTACAGGGAAAAAAAAAGATAATCTTAGATGAAAAAACTATTCCAGGGTAAGAAATATGTACTTTTTAAAGAATTGGTTACCTTCTCGTTCAATGCTCCCGTCTCTCAACTGCTGACCACCTGGACTTGTCTCAGTCAATCAAATTGAGCTGAAAAGAGACAAACATTTTAATTAGTTACATTTTAAAACATTCACGGAGGGCTTTTTATCGGGGCTGAGTACACACATAATAGTTGTTTAATCCAACAATAACATGTGCTTGTAAAGCGTTAAAACAGTCGGGAGTATAAAAATTTTCCGATTCCAATGATGCACAACGTCATTTCCTTTTCCATTATTTGTTAAATCGAAATCCCAGCATAGTCTCAGCTAAGCACTCGTATAAACTAGAAGAAACTCAACTGGAAAAATTCAAGTGGCAACCACAGACATTCCCATCAGCTGAGATTTTGATTCATTTTCAAAAGAAACGAAAATATTAAGGTTGTTCACCTTCCTTTAGCGATGAGAAAAACTGGTGTTATGGACATTCCCCCCTATTCTCCAATCGTCTGCACTTTTTTTAAAGATAGGACAAGAATAGCAAACGAAAAATATGGAAAACATAAAAGGATAAAAAAAATATTAAAAAGAGTATTCCAACAATAATTCTTAACAAGCCTCCCTGAAATCTCCGCAATGTTGAAAGAACAATAAGGCGCAAATAAGCCTGGTATGTAGGGCAAATATTATGTCTCGAGCAGCAGATGACTTGACTTAGTGTTACGTTATAGGACAAAGTGGTTACGCTCGGTAAGCGAGTTGGTGCAAAACATGTGTTGCAAGTTTGCGACTTGATTTTTCAAGTTCAGGACAATCGCACGGTAATAACACAAGGAAAGCAAACAAAAGAAGAAAAATTACACTTACCAGTTCTTCATCTTCATCCACGGAATCGATTTCGTTCACTTGTTGCTGTTTAGGTAATCGAAGGAATGTCTCAGCTTGATGTTTGTCAACGTCAGATAAAGGACATTCGTCTTTCGTGATCAAACCCAGTGATTCAGTCAAATATTTTTGCCAAAAGTCAGTGAAGTAATTGCTGATGACTTGTTCTTTAAACTGCTTCATCCAGCGGTTAAAATAAGCCACACGGCCCTCTGCCACGGAATGTTCCCGATAAGCTTCAATGCAATTCTTGGCTTTTACCATTAGAGGAACATTAGTGCCTCCACTGTCTTCAAGTAACTCAAGTATAACTTTTGACATTTCATCATAGATTTCTTCAACTGATTTCTTGCCACTTTGAAGAAGAAGCGAGAAATCTTTGACTGGGTTTGTTGTTCCAACCTTATCAACACTGTTCATTCCTAAAATGAACCCTAGATCGACATCACCGCCTACATCCAACCGAGATTTTTTATTCTGAATCTCCCTTTCCATTTCTTCGGCAGTCGCCGGGATGGCTCTGTAACAAGACAAATAATTAAATTTATCTCAAGCAAATACGTCTGTTGGTTTTGAAAATAAGAATTACTCTCGTTTAGAAGCTTCAAAATCGTTGACTTTAAGCTTCCCAGTTATTTGTAGTGGAAACAATTGCTGAATGCGTTCTAAAACATCTTTCGCTCCTTCCATTAATGATGGGGATGGCTGGAGGTTCATTTTTATGTGCGGCGGAATTTCGGGTAACGGATCTTCAGGATTCAGAACTTTAAAGCCAATTACGTGGCGAACATACTCTTCATAGGGATCAGACATTTTCGTTGAATCAAATGCTTCAGCGTCCGTCAAATCTAGTTTGTCGATCAACTGATCGATTGCCTCCATTTGTTCATGACTAGGTTGACTTTTTGGAGTGATGATGGGTGGGAACTCATACTGACGCCAGTCATCGGCGAAAGGTAGTTCGTGAAAAACTAAACACTGTAAAGAAAATTAATTTAATTCTGTTTCTTAACCTCCTTCATTTAGCATTTATATGGTAAACCTCATATTTGAATTTGATTCGCGGCGAAAGAACTCCAAGGGCCATGCGGCAGTTGTTCGCATAAACATATCGAACAAGTGCAACTTTACCCGTCTCTGCCATTGCGTTAATAAGGGCTGATAAGGCAATTTGTGAATTCTAATTAACATTAATAAAAAAAAGATTTAGTTTTCACGATAGAATTAAACAAATTACACTGAAGCTGATATTACGCGATCAACAACGCCCGATTTCCGGTGTGAAAAAATAAATCTTGTTCCGGTCCCTGAACCAAACTGAGGAGGAATGGGATCTACAAAAGCTAAGACGGACAAGCATTTGTTTCCAGACTTGTAACTCCACCGTTTCTCGTCCTCAACTTTGGAAAATGTTTGAGAACTTAGCCAAATTAACGACATGTAGCTATTATTATAATCGAAATATACCTGTTATTGGGATGATTCTGCTACCATATTTGAAAGCAGTCAAGACATCTTGTTTGTCTATAATTGCGTTCGATTGTTCCTTCTGATAGGTTCTTTCTTTATCAACAAGGGCTTCACCAGTGCTTATTTCTTCACTCCATTTAAGGCTATCGCTCTTTTTCGTCTAAAAAAGTCATTGGCGTAAGTGACAGTCATTACTTTTTTGCTTTGTACCAAATATATATTTACTTTTATGTAAGCAGAAATTGGAATTTGGATTTTAGATCCAATATCTAAAGTTACATTAAACGGTGAACCAATTTTTGGTTGCTCCGTTACGTTAACCACATCAGCAGAAAAATCTCCAAAGCTATAAATTCCTCCATTAGCCTATGAAATATAAACTGTAATTTTTTTGCAAAATAATGCAATTAATGTCATCTTAACAAAGAGCAAACCTCTTGAATAAGTTGACAGGCAGTTAGTTCTCCTTTACTCATCTTTTCTTCATTCTCTAGCATTTCTTGATTTATGTTTGATCCTACAATAAACAGGCTGGTATGTTCAGCCAAAAGGGCAGATATATAGGCTTTCTGGGTTCTCTCAGAAGTTTTGAAGGGTGACTCAAATGCAGTAAAAAATATTATTTGAATGGAACTGTAGACATTCCCAGCTTTCACTTTCCTGTGGATCAGGTCTAGTGCAACACCCAAGGCATCCATCCAATCTCCTTCACAATTTTTTGTTTGTACAGTTTCATTCACAAGTTTTGCTGTCTCCCAACTGACTTTCTCCATGTTCTTCAGAACTTGAATGTTCTTATAATCAAGGCTATTTTGTGTCTTATCTGATCCACTCAATATAACAGCTACATCATCAATTGCATTATTTATGAATATCTGGGGGAAAAAAGAATTATAAAGTGGTTGCATTTATTCAAATTAGAATAGGATCTACTAAATTTATTATACTTTCTGTTGGATGAACGCAATAAGGCATTCTTTAATCTGTTGAGCATATGTTCTGTCACAATGTAATATCTTTGAAGTAGGAGAACCAATGTCAGCAATCAAAACATAGCCATTCTAAAAAAAAGTAATGTAGTTAGTTTCCATGTAAAGCCAAGATTGTGAACAAGATAACTTGAAAGAAAAATTACTTTTGGTTTTACAGCTTTGGAATTAGGTCGGTGACTCGTACCAGGTTGGCTCCAATTAGAATTCCTCGAATATGACATGGTCTAGTAATGTTGAAGTTGAACATTGGCATTGGCAATCCACAAACACATGAGTTTTTTTTCCTCTATATTAAGAGTACATTAAAAATTCATGCCTTTGATTCAATATACCACATCAGTTGTTAGCACACCTTGGCTTAATTTATTGATGGACTGTATATGTTCTAACCTTGTTGAAAGTTAAGAAAACTTTTAGTCGTGTATCGTGGATACGTGGAAAAAATTCGTCGAGATTTGAATGTTGAAAATTCGTCATTCGGAACATCGTCTGCACACGACACGACGCCATCTATGAACGCATCTTCATTTTCAAACGGCTGTTCGTTATTGCAACAACTCCATCTTTGATTTCCCGCTTGGTTTTCGAAACGGTCACATAAAGACATTTCAGTTTATAGGCGTGTTTGTTTACATGTCACTAGTGTTGTTCAGAACATCGTAAGTGTTGAAAACGGAGAGTGCAAACTATTTTTCATATTTTCGATCTGTTATTAGTTTAATACAGGTTATAATAGAACATTTTAGTGCTGGCTGTCATGATGGCTGTTAGCATGACGCCAACTATGGAAAGGTTTCCACCAAAACCGGTAACTAATTCGCGAAGAAGTATATCACTTTTCAGCAGTCCGAAAGTCCGAAAATCCATAGGATTCAGCAATGTCTCCCCAGCTCTTCTGCTTGAAACACCACATGCAGAAACAGGTGTACCATTGGACCCATCAAAGTCTGTCCAGGTTTGTTATTTATTCTCTCTTTTCTGAAATGATGAACACTTATCTTCAAAATTTACCTAGATTCAGAATAATGATGAGCAAGAGTTACGAGAGAGACAGAAGCAGAGAGCTGCTGAAATGCAACAGCAAAGCTTGGCCTCCCCGTCTACTCCTGCTGATCGTAGGAAGTCTATGGGTCCAGCCACTGGAATGACCAATGCAGCTTTGGTTGAACACTATTCCAACTGCATTAAACTTTCTGCAGAAAATGTAGGTCTACTAGCATATTATTGTTGGACACAATCAATTTTCTCACAACAACAACAATTAATACTTTACCTTTTTTGAAAGAAAATCAACATGAAAAATGCCTTCAACTTGCAACTTATAGACTGCATGTCTGAAATGTTAAGGAAAAAGGATCCAGAGATGAATAACTTTCAGGTGAGGATTAATCTAGTATTGTAGATTTGTTTAAATCAATGTAGAATTAAGTATTGAAATTGTGGTCTAGGCTGCCAGCTGTACATTAGATGCCAGTGCCAAGATCTATGCCTACAGAGTTGACTGTGTTCATATAGACACTATTAAAATGGCTGGAGGCTTAGGGAGAACTGGAGATGAAGGCCAGCAAGAGCAAGAAGGAAATGGACAAGCTGAAGGAGAACAGGATGAGGCTAATAAAGTCAAGAAAAAGGCAAAGGTATAATTTAAGTGGCATATGTTTATGTTGGAATACAACCTGACTTGAAAAAATCTCGTTTTTTACAGAAAAAGAACAAGAAAACCATTGAAACAAATGTCGATCATATTAACATGTCGAAATTTGATCTCGAATATGACGTCGACCCATTGTTCAAAAAGAACTCAGCTAGATTTGATGAAGGTCGTAACGGAGGAGTAAACTTTCTAACTTCTTTGATGTTGAAGGTAACAAAAGTTCAGTTCATGTTGAAAAAGAATTTCATAGTAAACTTGTATTTTTTCTTTTTGTAGGACGATGGTTGCCAACTTATTATGGACTCTGATTCGTTGTGTAATGCCGTGTCTCACCGTTTAGAACAAACTCAGACTTCGTGCCCTGTTGTTCAAGGCAAGAAATTTTTATTGATATTAAATTTATTTGCAAGTCTTACAGTTGAAATTCTTTCTGCAGGTTTAGATTCAGCTGAGATTTGCCCTACTCTGAAAGGATTCAGTTTTACTACGTGGGATCCCACGAATGACGATCTCATGGGTCTTCTTCAAAGCCCCACCAAGAGGAAACATGAAGAATACCAAGTGCCTTTGTTACCTACTTCTAACGAAGATCACGCTTTCGATATGGATGCCGTTCCCGAAACGTATGGTGGCAATGATTCTGAAAACGAAACCCATCTGGGAATGGAAGACATTGACGAAGAGGAAGGCATCGATCGTCACCGGAATGGTGACAGACGAATGAATCCAGTGCCCATCCTTGCCGGCAACGGGAAAAATTTGGGGATCGTTGAGCTTAAAGATCAACTCAACAGGCAAGACTATTCCTATTTCAGTGTCGCTGTTCGCTCAGCCTGGGCGGGTCCACTCCACTGGCGACTTAACAAACTAGGACAGAGAGGTTTAACACTTGGTTAATTTCTTACAGCTCAGTGATTTAATTATAATAAATTCAACATTGTAGTTGATCCGAATCGAGAAGTAAAGAAAAAGCGGCGGAAGGATGCATTCGTCATGAGTTTTGAAGATATTCCTGATTTTGGAAACGATTTCAAACCTGCAAAGAGTACATCCAAGTTAACAAATGCCACTTTGCTCCAGTGGCTACCGGAGAAGATTACTCTTCCAGAAGACTTGCACTACGGTTTGAAGGAATTCTCTCAGTGAGTTGATAGTGATCAGTAAAACCAATTACTTTGCGTTTTAAAATGTTTTTGTAAATCTACTATTCAGATCGTTTACGCGGCCCATGCTGTCAGTGAGATCAAGCACGAAAACTGGACCTTCGCAGGACCTGGAGGGAATCCTATCGCCTTACGATTACTCGAATCGAAGAGATGCCGATAACTTCTGCCCTGAGGTCAACGCTGACTCATCAGACAACGATGATCATCACGACGATCCTATGACATTTAATGATCAAACAGCCGATTTTGCAAGCCAAAGTGATGGTACCAAAACGTTTGGCCAATTCTCTGGAGATAATCTTATCGCTGCTCCGAACATGGTACGAAAATTCTCCTATCCAACCATTTCCTAAACTTAAATTCTTCATTTTGTGATAGGTGGCCAAAATTCAAATTAATTATGCCAAAGTAGCCAAGAAGATGGATATGAGGCGATTGAAATCGACTATGTGGAACATGCTGAATCAGGTATTAGTCACCTCGCCATTTGTTACAAATTGTTAATGAACGAATTCACATTATCTTCGTATTTGTAGCCCAACGAAACTGATAATGCTCAGAAGCCTACTGCAGGGAACCCGAAAGGATTCTGTCAGATGTACAACCAAATCCCTAATTTACTTCCACAGAAAATGGCCGAAAACTTGAGTGTAGCTTTGGCTTTTGCAGCTCTGCTCCATTTGGCTAACGAGAACACTCTTCATCTTGCGCAAGAGTATGGGAATTTGGACGATTTCGCCATCGTTCATCCCAATTAATAATAAAAATTGTGGATTCATGACCCTATTACCCTTTTACTCGTGTACACTTTAGAACAACAAAAGACCCACTTTTTTTTGTATCTTCCCCACAAATATTATTGGCCTGTGCATTACAAGTTTGTTTTTTTTTAATTATCTCTAGCAAATGAAATAATGGTACATTTATTTGAACTGAAAAAAACGACAAAATTTCCTTGCGGTTTGATCAACGAGGCATGTATTGGGTTAAGATGAGACGAACATGGAACAATCGGACAAACTTAGAAAACTGCAACCCATTATAGTTAGGGTTCCACCAAGGCAACACACTGTTGTTTTTTGGACATCACTACAACACGCACGCTGTATACTTACTTTTTTGTAATTGAAACAGTACTTGAATAATAAGAATTACTTAAAAAAAAAAAAGAAACAAACAATCAAACAAACAAACATATTCCAATATTTAAATTTCTCCCGGATTGTTTTTCTTTCGGGGAGAGAGCAGCGAAACAGTAGACGAAAAAACCGACGAACAAACAAAGATTTTGGGATTGAAGGATGAAAAAACGGTCAATTTTCGGACACACAAAACGAAAACAATGTGGCGTAAAAGAAGAAGAATGAGAAAAAAGATTTACAATTCTTTTTGTTTAATAGACGTAAGATTGAAGAAAGGAAAAAAGATGGAAAGAGAGAGAGAGCAGTTGTCTGTGTGTGTTTTTTTCAAAAAGATATACAACTTCACGGTCCTTCTCCTGATGTGCCCAGAAGATTATTTTTTTTTTTTTTAGCTGAATAGTCGAGGAACAAACAGTTACGACACACACAAGATTATTTGGAGAAAAGGAAAAGAGAAGAGGATGGATGAGACACCACAGCAAAATTTGAAATCATTACATCATCTCCGAGCGGGTGAGGATCCATCGAAACGAAAGAAACGCGTAAATTTTATGAGGCCAGTGGTAGGTAGGGTTTTTTGTAATTTTGTATAATAATAATAATATTATAGACAACATTTTGCACTTAACTTTTTTTTTGGTGGGGGGGGGGGGGAGGAGAATGGCGTCTAAAGAGGGATATTGAGGGGGGGGGGGAGGTATATGTATAACAAGCGAACCAATATGATGTGTACGGTACCCGATTTTGTCTATATAGAAACATGGATCAGCGCATGTGGCGTATGCGGGAATTCAAAAATAATTCGAACTGAAGAAGAAAACAAATGTTAACTGCCCCCCAAAAAAACGTGATGAATCGGTGGTAAAGAAACTATTTTGTGTCACAGTTAAAGAAACATAAAACACACCAAACAAATGCAGCGAGTGGCGTGTTTGATTTATGAATCGAATCATCAATCATTGAAGGAAAAACAAAAAAAAATTTAGCAAACTGGCTGTTCTAATCCCTCAAATAAACTGCAAGCCCAGACGCTAGATGGCAAATATCTATCACAGCGACCAGTCATTCTCACGTAACGTTGAGAAGAAAGAAAAAACAAACGGAGAAGATGAAGGTGACGAGATGGATGGAAAATAAAGAAAGAAAATATATAGCGCGTGCTGGAGCCAGATGGATTCGAGGGGGTAAGTGACGGAATGCCTACGTACGAGGAGTAAAGTGGTGGTTTCTCTTCTTTAAAGACTTTTCTACTTTTTTCAAAAAGTGACATTATTCATTAATAATATGGCGGGAGGTTTTTTCCAGGGGCGTTTGGTAAGAGATGATGGAGCAGCAGAATCATTTCAAAGAAAACATTGAGATCAACAAGCTCGCCTACGAGGGGACAAACAACATCCGGCAGAATGAGAGAAGATTTTCTTTTTCCATTTTTTCCCAGATAAGGGTTGAAAGCTCCAACCTAAAAAAGGATCGACGGGTTACACACGCCACGACACATCGTTTTTTGTTTGTTTTCTTGTTTTTCTTTTTTTTTTTTTGTTTTTTTTTTTGTGGGGTAGGGGAGGGTCAAGTGCGATTGCAAGAGACGAAAAAATATCAATTTTCGGAAAAAAAAAATAATAATAATCAAAAAATAAAGAAGGAAGCTATGGAAGATTGCTTTGTTTTGGGGAGGACACTAAAGCCAAAGTGTGTGGTGGTGGTGGTGAAGATTGTGTGTGTGTGGGAGCCCTCCGCTCTTCCAGGGAGGGTCAATGGCGCCCAGGACAGATAAAAAGACGAAGAAAAAACAAAAATCATCCTGTGTGTTGAGACATGGTGCTGCTACATTCTATTCCAGGCTGTGAAAGAATTCCGATGCATCTCCACGACAAATGGGGCAGGTACGATTCGACTGTTGGAAGGATAAAACAACATTTCATTAAATTATAAAGCTTCGAGTCGATCAATAAAGTCGACTTGGACGGATGGAATTTACCTTGAGCCATTTGTCGATGCATTTGGCGTGATATTCGTGGCTACAGGGGAGAACGCGAAGCGTCTGACGAGTTTCGAATTCGCACATGCAAATGACGCAAGTGCTCTGGCCACCTTCTTCGATCTCGCCAGAAAATCGATACGACGGCAGTTGATCGATCTGCGTACGCGCCAATCCTCGAGGTTTGGCTTCACCCAAGCGTTCGGCTGGAAAAAATATCCAAATATTATTATTTTTATTTTTATTATTTTGAAGCCAGTCAACAACAAGAAAAAAACACAGACCGGAAATTTACCCAAAAGATTATCTAGTCTACGCCAGTATCATATGTTGTGCATCCTTACCCAGATTGAGAAGAGCTTCGTAGTTTTCCGTCTCGACAGGATCAGCGGACGCTGCCCCCAAATCGGGCCCATAACTCATCGGCGGATTAGACAGCATTGCCCTACATTTTCCCAAGGACAAAGCCGAACACGATTAGTTAGTACAAAGTCTCTCGGACAAACAAACGGAAAGACAATTTCCACGAGATGGAATCTTACAAGAATGAAAGGAGGAATCCAGGGTACTGTTGCGGGACGGGTCCGGTACGCCAGGCTCTTCTGGCAGCTGCAGCTGCAGCGGCTGCCGACATGGATGCAACTGTAGCCGCATTAGCCGCGGCGGCTGCAGCGATGGATACGTTGGAGGAAGCTGAAGACGAGGCTCCTAATGAAGACGGACCGGCACCCGAGCCGGAATTGCTGCTGCCAGCGGCCATCATTCCGTTATTGTTGTTGTTATTATTGTTGTTATTTTGACGGCTCCTTCGTAAGCGTTGTTGCTGCTGCTGCTGTTGTTGTTGCTGCTGCTGCTGCTGCTGATGGTGGTGGTGGTGATGGTGAGAGTGGAGGATTCCGTCATGGACGAAGAACGGATGGCCTTGCAGTTGATTGAGACCTGGATGGTTTTGATTGGCAGCTGGATTCGAATGGCTCGTAATCGTGTACCCTCCTTGGTTGTTGAGCGATAGTCGTCCTCCTCCGCTGGAGGCCAATGACGACAGGGATTGTTGGTGATGGAGGGAGAGTTGCTGTTGTTGTTGTTGCTGTTGCTGCTGGCGGACGTGGCCGTAAGAGGAGGTGGATGACGAGGAAGATGAAGAGGAAGCTGCAGGATTGATAGGCATAGTGCTATAGGATCCGGGGTGAGAGTAAGGGGATGGACCGACTGCAGCAGCGATGGCGGCGGCGGCAGCTCGTCGATAGTCGGACTCGGCTGTCCGCTGCTGGAGCAAGGTTGGCGGAGGGACGTGAGCAAAGGGCGGTTGGTTGTGGGCCGGCTGGACCATTCCGACGCCGACACCTACACCGACGCCTACGCCGATACCTACGCCAAGCGAGGTAACCTGCAAAGGTTGATGGCCCTGTGAGGGACCGGCCAAAGGATGGCCGGCCAGCTGATGATGGTGATGGTGGTGGTGGTGCGGATGGTGATGGTGGTGGTGCGGATGGTAAATGGGTGTGTAGGGGTGATGGTGCGGGTGGTGTTGATGATGCTGGTGCGGAGCAGGAGGCGGAGGAGGAGGCAAGCACGAGGCCAGCTGGTGGAGTTGCGTAGAGGCCGGCAGGTGGTGCTGGTGGCCGCCAGTGCAGCCGTAAAGGGCGGCTTGATGATGGACTTGCTGATGGCAATTGGGATTCTGAGACATGTGATGATGCGGGCCTCCTCCTCCTCCTCCGCCGCCGTTACTGCCACTACCCCCACCACTGGCGCTCGTGCAAAGAGGAGGCATTGGACCGTGATTGCCGGGTCCGTGGGCCGCCACGGCCGCTGCTGCCGCGGCCGCAGCAGCAGCTGAATACAACGAATTCAACTGAGGTGGCAGGTTAACCGGAATCGAAACGGGAACCTGTTTTAATAAAACAAATAAAATCAATCAATCAATGTGTACGGCCAATATTTTCAATCTAAACGGTCGACAATCGACAAAAAGTTGTGGGGTTATTGGGGCCGTTTTGGCCTACCGTAATGAGAGAGAGGACACTCACAGCCCCAGTATCGACACCGTGTCGGTAGGGCATGGCGCAGATCAGCATAGCCAGTTAAGTATGACGATATTGTTACAGAGGTCGCACACGACAGAGACAATCATCGGGATTGAGAGAGAAAAAGATAGTAGAGAGAGAGAGAGAACTGTGTGAGCTATATACTCTGATGGCGGCGGCGGCGGAGCGCGCACACGAGAACGGAATCGATCGACGACACACTTTTCGGGTGGTGGCGGACGGGGGGGTAGCAATGGGGGGAGGTGTGGGCCGAAAGAAGGGCGGGGGTTTTGCCTATGACGTCCTTGAAGAGGGCCCAGTTGTAGTGTGTGTGTGTGCAACACACAGACGAAGAAAATCGAAATTCTTTTTTTCTTCAAATTAACGCCAATGAGAAGACGAAGGAACCGACATTCCGTTTCTTCCTCTTACGTCATGGAACGAAAAAATGATGGTGGCAACAACGTCCCTTTTGACCCGGAGGAAATTCTTCTTCTTCTTGGACCACCGTCGTTTCTTTATTCTTCCAATGGCGGGTCACCACCGGCCACTAGAAAAACGTCCACCTTGCATGATATTCCTCCTACGCAAGATTCACGACGACATCCCTTGTACATGAAAGCAAAATTATGTGATGGCACCCACAGTCACATACACAGTCACACACACACACAAACACACACGACGGATTTCTCCAGCTACTAAACCCCAACAACCAACCAACACACCGACTCCTTCTTGGCTCCTGAGAGAAGAACTTGGACCACACAAAACTACACCCACAGTTGAAGCCATTACCGTGCGGCTGCCCCCTCTCCGTTGTAGCTCAGCTGCTGCTCATATCTTACTGCGCAGCACCACCACTCCAACTCACTTCCTTTTGGCTGTTGCTACTACGTCAGAGTGACATCCTGCCCCCCCCCCCCCCCATCCCTTCATCTCAAAGTCATCAAATTAACCAGATTTCCTCTTTTTTCGGCCTCGGGATTCTCTCTCTTTTTATCTCATCTTTTGATAAAAAAACGTCTAGATGTTTGATTTAAATGCAAGCTGCGAAAAATAAAGGAGGGAAACATTTTGGGAAAATATTTGGCCCCATGACTTGGCAAAGGGAAGAGATGACCTGATGATTATTATTGGTTGGCGAGTTGGTATGTGCGTCTGCAATGTATACGACGATGGCGTCATCGATCTGTGCATCCTGCGCGCGTGTGTGTGTGTGTATATATATATACATACAATCCATGCGGAATGGGATGGAAGAAATGGCCGCTTCGTTTTCAGATCGACGGACGAGACGGCGCCGGCGCAATGCAAAGTCGACGATAGGGGAGAAAGACTATCGACAACAACTCCGGAGCTGCGCAGTGCACACGCATCCAGTTTTCTCTCTCTCTCTCTCCTTCTCTTTTATTTACTTCTTTCTCTCTCCTATTCCCTTTTAAAAACTTGGCCTCAGCTGATTTCCAGCTCCGTTATCCAACCTCCTCTCGTCTCTCTGCCTTTCTCTCTTCTGACTCTCTCCGTGTTTGGTTGGTGGCCTGTCCTTGAAGCGCTGCCAA
>NC_060916.1:22489153-22509579 GCF_021234035.1 Daphnia pulicaria | reverse complement strand
GAGGCAGCGCTATTCATAGCGGATGTTCATTGCGACCGTTGTATCAAGAAACAGCAGCAGGCAAGCGAGAACTGAAGAGCAGGTTTCGAACGAAAATCATTCCGCTTATCAAGAAACGAGAACTTCATCCAACTTTTCCACCTCCTTTCAGGCAGTAGCAACTTGTAGAGCATGAAATCGTATTACTTTTACATTCTATACATGTCTCTCGGCACGAATTCCTATTCGCATTCGTTCAAACATTCAAGAATTTCGAGAAGGACTAGACTTGGCTCCCACAATTTGAAATAGTGTTATAAAAACGGAGCAAATTAGTTTTTCTTTCAAAAGTTGTTTTTTGTGGGGGGTACCAAGTTTCATGTCGCCCTTCCCCCACACTCTCTATATACTTTGACGTTTGGCTCAAATTGGAATAGCTGTCGATAATGGAGTTCTATTTCCCAATTTCAGATCAATTTCAGATTGATCAAATTTAGGAAGTTTCCTGATAATGTCAGATTGACAAGAGTCTGGACGAAAACTCAATATCGCTGTCGAACTGTTGAACGTCACACAAAAAGAAATTCGTCTGATTTTTTTAGAGGGGGTTTTGCGCGTACCAAAGTTGTCGGTGGATGCGTGGATTGCTTGACTCGTTCGGACTCTTAACTTTTCAGCAGCAAACTTTCGTAACGAGAAGTAAAATATGACACAGGACTAGATATGGATCCGCTCTCTCTGAAATAAAAAAAAAAGAAGAAATCGGCCAGCAATACATGGAAGTACAACAAAGGAAGTTTCGTTATGAAAGTCTCTTTTCTTCCTTTTTTCGTTGGTAGTCACCGTTTCTTTTGAATTACACAGGCTACGAGGAAAAAGTTGTCTCAGCTAACGACTTGCTCACTAAAAGTAGAAAAATCACGGGCCAAAGAAAAACACAGCAGTTAATTGAACTTTATAAACTGAGTGAAAAGTTTCCATTCGGACTAATGGTCTCGATAACAATTGCAATAGATATAAATGATTCTTATTGAAACGCGAGTCCCTTTACGCGGACGCATTTCCGTCTTAAATGTGACGCCCTACCATTCGTTTTCAAGTTCATTTTCATCCATCTGAAATTTCGGACCGTTTATGTCAACAAAAGTGTTATCAAATACAAATGGATTTCACACTTGTCCGCGCCTACACGGTAGGCAGGAGAAACGGGCGTCGACAATGAAGGATATAACGAAAAATAGAATATTATTATTACAAGAAAAACAAAAATGGGCCACGAAGGAATAACAACCAATCGTGAAACGTTGGGATTCAATATTCGGCGCCATCGTGATTGCTTGCGAAGGGGAATCGTGTAAAAGAAAATTGAAATCGGGAATAACATATTTCACTGCTGCTGCACAACTCTCGCTGCACGTGCCGGTATGTGTGTACTGTACCCATTTTCGGCCATCACTTTCGCGTGTGTGGGAAAAAAGCACAGCAGCAACAGCAGCAACAACAACAACAACAACGCAACAGACAAACTCGGGTTCAAATAAAAATCTGTAAAACCGAAAGGCCAACGGAGCGAACAGAGTCAAAAATATCAGGATCTCGCCAAGAAACGCATGTAAATATGTACATCAATATCAGATCAGATCAGGTGGGGAGGGTGGGAGATTGTGGGTGGGCTAGGGAAGAAAATATTTTTGGGCGGATGACGATAGAGACACTGGTTGGGAAGAAAAAGTTGTTGGTTTGGTGAATAGGTAATTGTATTTAATGTGTACATTCCAGCGGTGGGGGGTTTCTCTCTCTCATCAGGTAACGACCGACTGCACAGCGCTGCGCTCCTGATAAATGCACTGCAGTTGCCCCTTCAGCTCTTCGTTGGTGATGGACGTCTCGTCGGCCAAGGCGTTGGCTCGTCGAAGATCTTCACGAACCTTGAGCCAACAAAAAAAAATGAATGTCAAATCGTGAAGAATTCAGCGTTTGCATTAAAGACGACCCGCATAGCTGGGCAAACTTCCGGCCATTATGCATTAGCGTAGGAATGCAGTGTGCATAGAGGGTAATAGCGAGGGAGGCCAGTTCACGTCCGATCGATCCAGATGGCTGTGTCTCTACCATATCAGAATGGGACCAGTCAGGTGCGCACGAGCACTTTGGTCCTATTACAGCAACCAATCCCGACCGCTCTCGGCGGTCCCTTTCCCATGTAGTATCGCTGTTTTCTCTCTTCATTCCGTCGCATATTATTTATAAAAACAAATTGAGAGACAGCAAAGTAAGACTCTCAGAACCAGGAAGGAGGAACGACGAGAAGACGGATGAGGAGGAGAGAGCTCTCTGCTAACAAACTCACGCTCCGATGGCGCTTCCTCACATCGAATAAAAAACAACGGAATAACCGGGCTATGGCTGCGAATGATTTATTCAAAGTAGGAAATCCCTTGCTTCCTTGCAGTGCATTGAAACTATCCCAGGACGTGAACCCCTCTCTGTATAGTTTCCTTTTTTTTTTTTTGCTTAAATTTTATTTTTGGTATTCAAGTGCCGGATTTCGGGATTTATGTATTCCCTACATAATCACGCTCACGATATCCGTTTTTTTTTTATTATTCTCGAACAAAAATGAAAGTAAGAGAACAGGGTTAAAAAAATCAGACAAACAATGCAGATGAAAGTGATGGGGTAATGAAAAAGTAGCTAAACGGGGTGATAAGGAGATTGCAGGTTTTCAATCCAGAGGCTCCGTGATGGAAACAAATGGAAGGCCAGCCAACACTGACAGTAATCGGAAGGCGACTGCCAAACGCGTGAAACAAAAATTTATGGATTTTTAACCATAATAGTCCATTTTTTATTATGTGCGCAACCGTATAGCAACTGTAGGGCCTAACAGGGAACTTGCTTCGACCACATTGTTCGCCTAGCCCCTTATTTTCTCCCAAAACAAAAAACTGCCGAGTCAATTCAAATCGTTAAATTCATCAGCCTGGTGCATTAAAAAAAAAAAAAAAAAAAAAAATTGAATGACGCCGTCAATCCGCCAGTAAATTACAAAAAAGAGAGAGTGAAGCCGTTATCGTTTCCCAAATCCATCAACGCTCATTAAAAAACCAAGTCACATTAATTGTATGCAAAGAACTTGTTCATTAAGCACCGTAATCTACTCCCATACTACCCACCTACTACCTACCCTTACTATATAAGCTTGATGGAGAAGTGTGGGTGGTACCTTTTCAACTTGTCGAAAGACTCGGAGAAAGTTTAATCCGGCTAGTTTCCTCAAATCCTCTTCCGTCCACGTTGGATCCTGCAACAGTTCGGCGAAGAGGTACGGATACTTGGAGACATCCTCCAATCCTTGAGGTGTCCTATCAGAAAAAGAAAAAGTCAATATCAGGCATGAACACCAACGGTGAATGGAATAAAAAGACAACAAGCGAGGTGGGCAAATCAATTACATTCCCCCCAGTGGAAACCGAAATAAGATACGTACGTGTTGATGCCGTCGTAACCGGCACCGATGCCGACGTGGTCGATTCCAGCGACGCGCCGGATGTGATTGATGTGAGCTGATTTTGTAGAGAGACGACCGTGTGTCCATCGGCAGGATATGGAGTTCGTGTCCAAACATAGTGACAAGACGAGTCAAGTCGGACAAAAAAGAGAAAATCGAATCAATCGCAAGAGAAAAAAAAAGGGAATGAAGAAACCGAAAGATGAGCTTATACTTAACCTTTTGTACATTACGGTAATACTATCTCAAGTTGAGGAGGAAGGACAACGGACAGGTATAAAATAACAGAAATAAAAAGGAAAGTGAAAAACAAGAGAAAATCAATGTATAGTGCTCCTGTCGCAGAGAGGCATTGAGGGAAGACGGGGTCGCATGTGACGATGGAATGCTGTGATACTACGGCGAGAAAAAAACACCCACGAAACTCTGACGAGACACTTACCAACGACGTCCGGGATGGTGCTTGTCTTGTTACAACTGACGAAGAGGCTGAAGAAGCTCACCATCACTATTCCACCGTTGGTCACCTAAAAAATCGTGAGCAAACAAGGCCAGCCGGCACAACAGCAGCCAAAGAGAGAGAGAAAGTCAATACAGGATCAACAATCGAACAAAAGGCAACCAACCCAGGGTCAGCATGGCAAAAAGGTATATAGAATAGGCCTCCTATATAGTGCATTCTGCCCCCACCCCGTAATGGCTTAGTATATATAAAGATCCGTAGACACAGACGGATGAATCGATACGCCCAACTCCTACGCGCGCACTGCTCCATTTATAAGAGCCGACGAATGAACATCACCTTCAATTCCTCAGATTACTTTCCTTTCTGGGAATCTTGAGATCTGCGCGCTCTCGCAGTTATTACCGTTGTTGTGAAGTCTATACGATCGGCAATGAGAAAAGTCGGACATTTCATCCAATAATCGACCGAGACGACGCTTTCGTAGAAACATGCAACTTTCTTCTTTTTTTCTCTCTCTCTCTCTTTCTTTCTCTCTTTCTCCGTTTTCGGGACTCATTTCCCGTTTATTTACTTATTTCTCTCGAGTTAAGAGACCGTCTTTTATACGTCGTCGTCCTTTACACAGGTCCGTTTTGCCGCTCCATCTGTGGCCAACAAAACTTGTAATGGGAACGACTATAGCTGGCGGGTTGGCCGTCGTTGACTGTTGTCTGGACAACTCGATGGCAAGGAGAGAGAGAGAGAGAGGGTATACATAACAAAAACAACAACTACGACTACTTACTAGAGCATATAACAAAAGAAAATGAGATGCCATATAAAACCCGACCCGGCCTCCTCCCCCTTTTCCACCCACACATAGTATGAAGAAGAAGAAAAGTTTTGGGGCCAGCGCTTTTAATCGTTAATTACTCGGCTGCTTGTGTTTATTTTTACCCAGTGATATACCGCCCCGGCGATGGAATATACAGTTTCGCTCGTTATGTTACTTACAGTGTACACATACATACACAAGGACTACGGCCAAAGCAACGGAGCGATTAGGTGTCCGTCCTCGCGGCTACTTATTGCCAAAGTCAAGGATATCCAGTGAGCTACATATACATGTCTAACGGCAATCACGAATGAAAGAAGGAAAATAAAATAAAGTGGAAAAATAACCAGAGATCTCAAAGCTTAGAAAATAACTGGACTGAACTGGACTAAGAAGTTTTGCGGGAGAATGGCCTATATAAATGAATATAGCAGCTCGGCTATAAATGAAATGTCGAGGCTTTCAAGAGTTGTATCAATGTTGTTTTCTTTTCCCTTCGAAACTGATCCCTTATAAGTAAAGGATAATGACGGCCACGTTCGTTTCACCATACAACAACTTTTTTTCCCCCCTTCTGATCCCTGCTTGCCTGCTGGTATTGGCGGCAGTGCGAATACTACTCTCTTGTACAACGACTTCCATTCGATCTTTCTCCTACAGGAGGACTAACAAGGAGCCCTACAGTGTTCCCTGCAGCGGTATGCTGTCTCCTTTCCACTATAGTCTATTTATTATTTATGGTAGTCTCCTACGTTTCGAGACAGGAGCAACATGAATAAAGGTCTGCATATATTAGAGAAAAACAAGTTTTACCAGTCTTTTGAGAACTTCGTCCGGCACGTTGCGAGTGATATTGCAGAGGGCACGGGTCGACGAGTGCGAAAAGATGACGGGCGCCCGGCTGGCGTCCAGTGCGTGGTGCATGGTAGCGGAAGATGCGTGAGAGAGATCCACTATGACACCAAGTCGGTTCATCTCTTTGATCACCAGCTGCGTATAATAATGATCAAAAGAATTTTAACTCAAAGAGAAGAAGACACACAAATCCGTGCGACTACCCAGTGTAGGTACGATAGAGAGTTGGGCCGCATTTGTTCGACATTGTAAGAATATAATTACAATAGTGCGAAATCTCTTTTCGCTTAATTTTCGTCGACAACAACGACCCATCAATAAAGGACGGAAAATTGCGCAGACGGGGGGAAATTTTGATGATCGACACAAAAAAGAAAAAACGGATGGGAAATGATTGAAAAGCGAAATCAAAGATAAAGACGCCAGAGACGCTAGCGTATAATAGAGATAAACATTGGACGACAAAATGCAAACAAGAAAAAAAAAGATGGTGGAAAGAGAAAGGAGAAGAGAAAAAAACATATATATCTCGTATAGATCTATCCTTCGATGAACAGCGGGGAATTGTAAGCCTCTTATATGCTAAGATCAAGATGGAACTCTTATATTCTAGACTTTTTTTTCTCTCTCTCTCTCGCTCTTTGGCTTACGACGCAGGCAAAGAAACTCGGCAGCCTTTCGGTCCTGTGCATCTAAGCAGCCGTACATTCGGCAACATGCAGCAGTTTTCTAGCTTTTGCTGGGGATTTGACGCTATATAGATCTTTTCACTTTCTTTTTCTTCTTCTACTTTCCTTCTTTTGTCGATTTCCCGTTTCTATCTATCGCAATCTTTTCGTTTGAGACGCACAATCGTCGATAAATAATACTAGTTTCCTTTTTTTGTATTATTATTATTACTATTATTTCCGAGAATTCGACCAAAATTCCCGATTTCACGTTGATTAATCCAGCGAATGTGTGCGGAGCATTTCGCTCCGGCCACTGTGGAAACATGTAGCGGGAGCTCTTTCAACGCGTGTCCGCAGTTTTTTTGGTTGATTGCTCGGTGGTGCGCAAATCGCTTTTGTAAGTCTTCCGACGTCTGTTGTGGAAATGGAGGTGAGAATTATGATCGATCCTTTTCATCACCTGCCGGTGGTCTGTGAAGCCCTCTTCATTCAACCGAAAACGCCGCGGGATCAATTCATCATCAAAGCCCCCCCCCCCTCCTTTTGAGTGGACACGGAGCAAAAGAAATCCAACCGGAACAAACAGACGTACAGACGCACGAAGCGTAAAAGGTACACACTCATACGTATACGTACGTATGTATAAGAAAAAATAGGAAACGTGGGTACTCGGCAAGAAGGACTTAACAATATGTTATATCTACTTGAACAGCTTCATTCACGATCCCGTGATCTCCAACAAATGGAAAAAGGGGACCCCAAAGAATGGCTCTAGGAAATAAGGGGGAAATAAAAAAGGATGCAAGGAGAAGTAAGATGAATTGAACTCGACAGTTGGGTCGAGTCCACCGGACACACACACACACACACGACGGTGAGGTAAGCGGCTCTACACCATAGCACACGGCACACAGAGGAGAAACGAAGAAGAATTTATAGAAATCTATACGTAAGGTTCGCTTGCTCGCCGGATAGCGGAAATGGATTGTGACAATCTCCCTGAGGGAGGAAAAGCGACGCAGCAGTTGACAAAAGGAGAACAAGAAAGAGAGAACCTGTACATTCAAGGAAACGGGATGGAATAAAGGAGAAGAGAAAAAAAAGCAATAGTAGTATACATATACAGTATTCTTACATGTATATCTACTATATTGTAGTGTTCAAGATTCGGATTAGGGCCACGAACGCTCTCCGGCTCTGTATGTGTACACAGCGAACACCATCAATTGACACGAAATGATGGCAAGGGTCTTATCTAGTACTACGTCTCTGTAAAAACCTGTCTCTCTGTCTTTGTTATTTATCACCTTTTCTCTATCGCTACACTTTTCTTTCGTTTATTTTGTTTCGCCAAATGACATTAACTTGCTATACTGTCTGCAAAGTTCCCAGCATGATTCAATTTATTCCCTCTTAAATCTCCTTATTTATTGATAAATGAGTCGGGAGTTCCCTTCAGTAAAGAAAACACCTGGGAGCCCAGTAAAAAGTTTTTCACGTTCTCAGGCCAATCGCACTTGTCGGTGGGAGGGGGGGGGGGGATCAATTACAGCTGGAAGAATCTAGCAGAATTACATCCTGCACTTACAGGGAGATTTTAAATAGCAAAGAAACCAAATCCATAATAGATTTAAGGCGACGAACGGCTGTTTCACTTGTACCCTGGATTGAATGCAAACATTATTCCGCACTCTACTGGCTCACGTATCTACTTATTCCTGTATGTAATCCTACACATATTTATTTAATGGCTATTCTATTTCAGTCGCTTACACACCCCAAGTTGTCAACGGCCGCCTTACATAACCGTTCGATAACGTCACCCACAAATGAAGAGCCGCGTGCTATAACTGTCCTAAAGCTCGTCGACACCAGGGAGATGTTTTATTTATTACATTGCAACCGAGTCGTTGGTTGTCGCGTCCATTTGTTATGTTGTTTCCACCCACAGAGGACACAGTAGCTACAAATGTGTTTATCTAGTAATTTTCTGAGTGGATTGTTATATAACAGTCGAGAGACCAGCAGCGCGGCATAGAGCCAGATACTGTAATATTGACCACTGCGCTCACCAAAAAAGAAAAAAAAAAGGATTTAAAAATTGCAAACCTTGCCAAAGTGGGTGAGTCCTCCTTCACGCGGATGATGAGGATCGGCTTCGGCGATGGAACAGTCTGCCCTAACAGCCAGACAAAGCGACAACGAAAGCGAGTGTTAGTTTCCGGTACAAATCAGCAATTCGCTTGATTGGATTCTTATTTTGTGGGGGGGAAAATCATCGAAAAAAAAACAAACAAATTCAATAAGTCTAAAAAAAAATAGCATACCACGGCGTATTGCACGTATGGGTGAGCGTGACGTAACGAATGCCGAGGTCGTAGTAAGTGCGCAAAACGCCGAGGCTGTTGCCCAGAGAGTGGCCACCCTCGACGCCCAATAGACTGGCTATCCGTCCTTCCTGATGTGATTCCTCAATGCCTGCAAAAACAAATACAAACACATATACAACGCTGTAGCAGAGAAGGGTGGTATAAGCCGTACACGACACGTTGTTATGTTGTTATTTCACGTCTCTCGATCCCCTTATACTCTCCGGTTTTTGTTTTGGGGTTTTGTGGTATGGTTTTTTTATGTCTGCAATCATTACTTATTTCGCTCTTTTCTGCTCGATATCACCACCCGTTGATATGGGGCTCTGTTTCTTTCTTGATTGCAGCACGGAGCATCTCTTTGGTTTCGTCCGATCGATTGCGTCATAACCATTCTTCCCTGCCCAATCTCTTTTTCCCCCTTTTTCCCCCATCCTGTTTGCCCTGCCCTGTTATCTCGTAATCACACTCTGCGAGATTGCTCGGCCAGAGTCAAACAAGAACAAAAAAAAAAAAGCTCAGACTGGCATAGTCCTGCACGACTCTGCAGAATCCCGATACTAAGCCGACCTATATAGTATCGCCAGCCAACGACCGGGACAGCCGAAAGCTACCCACTACATACACACACAGACACACACTGAGGAGAACAAAGGTCCCGTGATCTACTATCCTGTCTGTTGTATATGTATACATATACATTCAGTCAGGCCGACGACGTCTTCACGGAACAGACGAGTATGCATACATACGGCGGCGGTGGTAGAAGCAAAGTCCGTGCTGGGGGGCGACGGCAGCACAAATGCAAATTCGCTGCGTCCGTTCGTGGATGCTGTCGTTTGACAAGCAAAACTTTGCCATTAGGCAAATAACGGGTCTCTCCCTATCCAAACACTAGGCAGGACATCAGGAGTGAGTTGACCTGCTATCTATCTATCTTAAATTACGAACGCCCAGGTCTTTCGCCGAAAAGAGTTCCCTTCCGCCAACCCTCCATGTAAAAAAAAGTCTTACAGGCTCCAGAGACGGGACAGGCAGGATCCGACATTAATGGATGTGGCACCCAAAAGTTGCGAGAGTCATTGCTGTTGCTGGGTGGCAAAAGACGAATGATGCCAGACCTCGGCATCTTTCCTCGTCTGGCCTCTCTTTCGAGTATAGCTCTTGCGATTGATATTTCGATTGGCTTGATCTACAGATAGACAAGTTCAGATGCGATGGATGTCCTTACAACTCTCTAAACATTAGTTGGACAGCAGGAAAAGAACGATGGATTCAACCCAATTTTCAAATCGATAACTTATTGATAGTACAGAACTTTGAAACGTAATACAGACAAATGAAGAGAGTTATGAGAAATTCTTTGGGCTCACCTTTGGCATCGACGGCTAATCGAAGATAGTCCGAATATCGATCAACCATTCGCTTGATCAAATCGATCTGCTCCAGCGTTTGTTTGACGGCGTCCAAATACTGGGCACCGCAAGGGACGTAAGCCGCCCAGAACTGCAAGTCCAAAAAAAGAAAGAATAGTACATAATACATAATACAGTCGTGATGAGATGGATCGAAAGTCCCGCTTCCGGGATCCACCACTATACACTAATACACTATACAGAGCTATACAATGAGGACGCTAACGCTGGCGGGATTTTTAAACACAGACAGTCGAACGCATTGAAATGCTCGTAGAAAAAGAAAAAGAAAAGGAGGAACTGCGGGGTATCGAACGTGGACAACACGGATCGAACAAGGCGAACCAGGATCCGCGTTTTCCTGCTGTGCGGTTGCAAAAAGTTCTTTTGATGGAGGGGGTCAGGGAGGACGGAGTAACAGCCCCAGACGTCTGCTACTCGTATGCACACTAACTGGAACATACCTGGGCTCCGACGCGTCCCTCTCGCAGCCTGGGAAGATCCGTATGCGACCAGGCACTCTTGGACCACGGGTCTTGATGTTGAAGGCCAGTTTCTAGGGCCCTCAGCGTGTTGAGCTTACCACCGGCAAATTTGCGGATGTTCCACGGCATGTCGTTGTGGCTGAAGTGGGGCACACACATGAAAAGAGAAGAAAAGGAAACAAAAGATTCAAGTAGTTCAATGTCGCCCGAGAGTCAAGTCATTAAACTACGCGGCTTGAAACAGCTCGGTCATCAAACAGGATGGATGGCGATGAAAGTTGGAAGAGGAGTTTGTACACACCATTTATACGTGTGTGTGTGTGATGTGTGTGTGAGAGAGAGAAAAAAAAGTCGCAACATTTGAGACACTTGCCCCGTGCATTTACGGGCCGTGTAGTAAATCGATAAAGTTCATTACGGTCGAGCCGGTAATTACATTGGAAGCTGGCAGCAGACGGGGTCTGCGCTGCATTTTAGCCAGCCAACCAGAACGGCATTAGAAGCAAACAAAACGGAAATAAGCATCAGCATCAAGCAAGTAGCATTCTTCTTCCTCTTCTCTCAACAAGAAAATAAGAAAAAACACAAAACGAAAGACACAACAAACAGTTAAGAGAGAAAACTACCGAAACGCCGCCAGTCAGACAAACGTCAAGTTGGCAAAGAGAGAGATGGAGAAAACAACAAACCTAAAGCTTATAAACATGGCTAGCCAAACAAGCCCAAAAAAAAACAACAACAAACAATTCTATGAATACGGGTGTGCGTTTTTATAAAGAGCTGCCAATGCCTTTTGTTTTCTTGTTGTGCTTTGCCAGCACTCTGGGCAGTGTCCCGATCATTTCCACGAAAGGTGAAATCACGCTGCCAGTCACGACGTGATTCCGCATCAGGCGGAATTATTCTCTCTCCCGTCCAGGAACGTCATCACATCGCACAGATGAGCGGAGATGAAAGGGATAAAGTTGGGGACTGTCAAGTTTAAGGAGTCAACCAAGAGTCAAAGATCAGATGCCGCCCCTCCTGGCGGCTAATGACAACGACGACCAGCCAGTGCTGCTGCTTTCTCGTTGAGTCAAACCGGTCGTCCAAATTTGATTGACTCGCGACCCCCTCAAAAGTCCCCACACACGGGGAGAAAAGAAGAAAAAAAAATGTCCGCCCGAGCGCGCTGAATGGCGGTCACGCGGGTGGTACACATTACTCCGTCTAATCCACATAGATGTGTCATGTCGGGGGGAAAAGAAAAAGAGAAGGAGCAGCGTGTGAGTAAACAAACGGGAAGGTACACACACAAACACAGCAGGCAGCAGCGTTGACGCACAAAAGAGTTACGGCGACCGGAGGAAAAATGAAAAAATAAAAAAAAAAAGGATCGAAAAATATGGGCAGAAAATTGCCGAGCCGACGGGCACAGCAAGAACATTATGGAGAGTTTTGGACAAACAAAAAAGATAAGAGGGTGGGAAAAAATAGGATAAACTAGACAGGAGCATCCGTCGCCAACAGTTTGATGTTATCGATTGAAAGTGTAGAATAGCGCGGGGAGGAAACGACGGCTGGGATTAAATAAATCCCGACACAACGTGATCGTGCCGCTGTGCATGCGATTGCACGTGAAAAGTACGTATTATAAGGTGCGGGACAAGCGTTGATCCTTCGGGAAGGACATAATAACTGGTGAAAGGTGAAATTATCGCTGCGGTGAATCTATAGATATACTTTCGCCTGGTGAAATTGTAGCAGCAGAGTACGATCAGTTTACACGCTACTACCACAGGTACATTATACGGTGTATAGTTATAGACATGGATATACACACACACGCGCGCCCGCTGTTCACATACGGAATCCGGCACCTTTTCTTCCGCTCGACCGGTCTCATTTCCGACCTGTTTCTCATCGTTGCATTCAATCGATAGAACGAATGAATATATGTTGCTGCTACTGCTGACGCCCGTGGAGCGCCAGGGCTTTTTCATTCCGGCAACAAAACATCCGTCGCTTGAATTGATGACTTTTGGAGAGTCGAAATCGCAGACGGCTTCAGTTCGAATATCAATCTCGTCTCTCTCTCTCTCTTTTTCTATGTATATACTGCTGCTACTCTCCTCTAAAGCTTTTCTCCATTTCGACGTCGAATTCTCCCATTCTAACCCTTTTTTTCCCTACCCATTTCTATCGCCATTCTGTCGATTTCTCTTTTTCCCATCGCGGATTCTTATACTGTACATACATATATATTCCGCCCCTTCCAGTCGCTCACTTCCATTTCTTCGTCTCAGCTCCGCTGGCATTTCCCAGTGTGCGAGTCTGTACATATATATTAATGGGCAGCAACTCGATCCGTGATGGATTACAGAGAGCGGAGAGCAGCCTGTCGGATCTCGGATGGAGCCGGGAAACTACTACTACAGCTCTGGTGCGGCCCCTGCTTATACAGTAGTAGTAGTAGTAGTAGTAGTGCGTGTACTCCTAGGAGAGAACTACTACGCGTCAGCCAAGAGAATTGGGCAACGACCACCACGATCCTCACTCGGAGAAAAAGAGCTACTCATTTGCTGTAATGGATTTATCTTATTGCAAACGAGTGGGCTTGAGGTAAATGAAAACGCCGACTGTACACAACGGCTTAGCGTGCTCTCTCGTCTTATCTTCTTTTGTTTTTCTTCGGCCCAACTATGTTAAGGGCTACGGCTAATTGAGAGTGTATACACTGAATAAAGAAAGCGAGGCAAATTGATGACGGAAAGAAAAGAAAATTAAATAGCTGGCAGTCGAGAGCTCGAGAGTCTCCCAAATGAAAAAAAAAAAAAAAATCCATTTACAGCTAGTTAATTGATCCTGGAAAAAAACCATTTTGCATAATTCAAAGCGATAGTGGGAACAACGTAATGAAAATTCAGAAAGTCGCTAAATTCAGAGAAGCTAGACAGACGTCAGGAATAAAATGAAATTTCTGTTGTGCTAACGTGTAAATAGTTGTTCTGAAAGCAATCATAGACGGACAGTCGCTTGGATGGCAACTATGCGGCATGCGCTTGATTGACAACGTCAAATATTTTTGGAAAAATGAGAAAATAATAATTCAAAGTTTATCCCGACACGGATCGAGTTCTCTGCTGCTCCTAACCGTCTAACGACAAACTTGGTAGCTACTCTGACGCAAATGGCCACAACCCAGTGTCATGCCTGTGCTACTGAATTTTAAAAAAGGATAAATAGGGCTCCAAATTAGGGTTTTGTTGACGAAGTCGCTTGTGGTTGCTGGGCCATGGGTTTGCACTTTGCAGTGCCAACAAAAGTACCCACTGTGGGACCGAACAAGGAGACGGATAAAATCAAATCAATCGATTATTGTGCGAGTAGAGAATTGGCGGATTCGGCAGTTCACACAATCCGATTGGGCTGGCGCACGTTCTCAGTGACACTCGCTCGCGAACAAGTTGATTCCTCAACCCAACGCCAATCGTTTGGTTACATCTATGCATGCAAGCTGATGGTTTTCATCTTCACCGTGCCGACTGCTTATTCGGTCTACAGTGGCACGGCCGGTACGTATCTCAAGTCAAGCAAATCCTAATTCAATTTACATTGGAGATGAGGTCCGTGTCGCCAGACAACCCGAGGAGGAAGAAAAATAGGCTGAACCCATTACCTTAGATCCCTTATAATCAACCGCTCCCGGTACTGGTACAAGTGCTGCTGGCGGGATCCGCGTCAAGAGACTTTGTGCGTGTCTTAATCCATAAACATGCTCTACACGGCTGTGTCCACACAGCAGCAGCAGCTAGTACAGTTGGGTCTACCCCAGTCCAGTAGACAGTAGTAATCAGTTACATTCCGGCTCTGATGCACCCAAAGTCGAACTGTTGGAGAAGTCTAGGCCACTGAGCTATATTGCCGTCAAGTTCTCTCCGGCCACACCGAAAAAAGAGCCAGACGCGCAATGCGGCCACGCCCTGTGCAGATGAATCACACGGCGGATTTGACGACATCAACTTGTCATTGACTAGATGCCGCATTCCGTCATCTGTGGGAAGAAGCCATCCAGCAGCAGCAGCAGCACACCACCGAAAACAGTTTGGCTAACAATCCAGAACAGCAATACATTCATATATGCATGTACGCGGTGTATATAGAGACATGCGCTATATATTACTATTCGCATAGTTCTTGACGTCTTTACGCTAGTGGCATTGGCAGTGATGTGGCGTCGTCGTCGCGGCACATCATTATTCGGGACTGATGCTGTTACAAATGAAACTATTTTGCATGCGATCCAGTATTCATCATCAAATGAATCAGCTATGCACGGCAATGTGTCAGCGCCAGCCGCTGCCGATCTTTCCCGACAGCTGGCGAAGAAGAAGAAAGAAAGAAAAGAAACTCAAATGAAAGTAGAGGAAGAAGAAGAAGAAAAAAAAATAAGCGATGAACAGAATGGGAATGAGAAAACGAATAGCTAAGTAGTTGGGGGGCTCGGATGAAGAGTTTTCTTCTTGAGAGAGAGAGAGAGAGCGGCGAACCGCCAGGGCCACCAATAAAAAAGAGGACGAATGGAGATATAAAAAGGAATAAGGAGGGATTTTATGGTGTGGAAAACGAGTGGCAGGGCCCCTTTCGTCTCCGAGAAAACAGGAGAGAAGAAGAGAAGATATATAAGAGAATTGCTGGGCGAGGAATGAATGATATCCGAGGGAGAGAAAGAAAGAAAGAAAGAAAGAGGAAAAGAAGAAAGGAAATTTGTATTAGCATTCGAAGAGTGTCCATCGCGACCCCCAGCTGGTTAACATAACTTTGGGGCCAACGTGAGATATTTACTGTAATACTCCATCATTTCAAATAATCATTTGCCGCCATTTCGCATGCCGAGAGATGGAATTAACGAGATGCGGAAGCGCCATCAACTGTAACCGAAAGCAAACAAGGGCAACTTTTGACGAGCAATATGGAGCCGAACGAAATAAAAAAAAAAAGGGACAACGGGCCACTAAAAACTCGACTTGAAAATGGCACACACACACACACACACGCACACAAAGGGGAGGGGGAGAAACGGACGGAAACGGAAAATAAGAATTTAAGAGGCGCTTTTAAGCTCTCCGCTTTTGTATGACCTACCCGTCAATGAGAGGCACTTGAGCCAAGATGTTCTGGGCGGCAATGAGTCGTTCTTGCAGTGACGAGCCGGATCGTAAGGCCAATGGGAGGCCGACGCCAACGCCCGTTCCCAGCGCAACCAAGAGAGCCATGCAGAGAATGCACCATTGCTTGCCGCCAACTTCGGCTACTTCGCGGGAGCGTGTATCGACGTAATGCGCGCAAGAGTCAAGTTTGGGATCAAGCAGCAGCAGCAGCAGCAGCCGAGAAAATGAATCCCAAAGCGTTGCGTGGTGTCGATCAACATAAAAACAAATAAAAAAAGGCAAAAGAAAAGAGATGAAAATAACAAGGCTAATCATTAGTCACCCTAGAAGCCCACCCCAACAACACTTTCCCTTCCAGCTATAGAGTCGGATAGATATAGACTATATGCACAGCGAAGCTCTATAAACGACGACCGAAACTTGATAGCGTCTCGTTATCTCAACTACATACCATAATGTTTTCCTGTTTGTGATATAGTACAACCGAACTTGAGGACTAGAACTCAAAATATGTTTTCCAAGCAATCAATTCGCGTGGATCCGATGGAGTAACCCTCCCCCCTCCCTCCCAACAACAGTATTATTAACACAATTATGTTCTTTCGGATCATTTTCGCGATTTTAGAGATACACTAGAGTAAGACTGTATTTTTTTTATTTTTTTAAGTTTTAAAAGAGAAAACATTTGACAATGTTTGTTTTTAAAGTTTGGAAATGTGTGACTTTGAACAATGTTACTATTCTTTTTTAGTTTTTGTTGAAAAGTAGTCCCATGTTCGCATTACTTTGTGTGGAAAAAAAAACTACAAGAAGTTCGGGTATTTCTAACAAATTTAATTGTTACGTTAGTGTTAATCAAATTGCGCTAAAATTTGATTAGCACTCTTAGTAGTACAAAGGATCGATTAAGAAAACTTATTTATTGAACGCGTTTAATTTTTCAGGCAATAAACATGTCAAATAATTAAGCGGAACGGTAAAGGCGCCCCAGGCACAGGAACACGGGAGTACCTCAGAGTCGAGTGCCATAAGCTTCATTTGCCTAGCAGGGAAATCTTAAATTTGTATTTTAAACATTTCCATCTCCTAAATAGTCTGACATTAGGCGCCCTTTCAGTTTGAACGAGATTCGGTAACGTCCAATCGTTCTACAACAGGAATCCAAGATGGGTCATAATTCATTTAAAGTAATGAAAGCTTCCCATCCCAAGACTCGAATCGGATATTTGCGCAAAGCTAATTATTAATTTTCAACCTCTGGCGAAAATAAATAAATCTGCAGATACTTGTTTCGCTTCAAAGTTTCTCTTGCCTGCTTAGATGTGCCGAGTAGGCTATAACCTGAAAGGAGCCATCCAATTATTGTGATCCCCCAGCAACGGCTTAGCTGTTTTCTACTTGGCCACTAAGCAATTTATTGAATTATCAATCCATTGCCAGAAATCTTGATGCTCCTATGAACTTTGAGAGGGTGGGGGAGGGGCGATATAGCGCAATTAGCATCCATTAGTTTCGCCTGCTCCTTACGAGACTCACCGACAAGTTCATAGGCGCCGCAATGCTCAGTTATTTAGACTCTTACGTCATGATCCGTCGCCCACCATACTCAACGAATGTTTATTTGCAGATAATAATACGACAGTATGGCAATCCCATAGAGTTCCCTCGCTACTGTTGGGGAGGTCTTAACTCTTCAGTTAAAAAAGGAGGAGCCAGGAGTCTGTACAGTACTATATTGTATGCAGACACGGAGCTATAGAGAAAGTGTCTCCATGGAGCAGAGGAGAGAGGAGTGTACTATAGGCGCCGTCGGAGTAAAACAGTCAACAGACATTCAAGCCTCTCGTGCACAGTTTGCACGAAGATATTGAGCGACAGTATAGTAGAGGGCGAACGCGGGCGGATCGATTTTCGCGCGTGGCATAACACCTTTTCACATTACATATCGGTATAGACGTCTGTAGGAGAGAGAGACTCCTGTTCGACTAACCTCTTCAGACCCCCTCGCACACACAATGGCGAACTGTGTATATGCGTCGCACACACAAGAGGAGATCCTATACACTGCAGTCTTTACGGCTCTTATCTCTTGGCTGCTGCTGTATACCCTCCTGTTTCCGCGTGACCCTCTTTCTTTGCAACTCCATCCATCCGCACCGCCTTTTTATATCAACTGCACTTCCCCCCAACAACAACAACCAACCCCCCAAAAAAGAAAAGAAAAAAGAAATGCATTGATGTAATAATAGGAAGACGACCGCGCGTCGATTGTGTAGGAGCCCGTCGCCAAATGTCACTTTTGAAGGTGACGCATATTATTTATAGACAGGACAGGAGGTGAGAGCAAAGAGAGAGAGGCCAGGGCGGCAGGAAGGAGCGTCGACAGTCGAGGGAACGCGCTGGCTGGCTGGCTGGCCTGTCTCCCGCCAATGTATGTACATTTCTCCCCGTTCGCTAGTTTCTTTTTCTTTTTCCCTTCCATATTTCTTGATCTCATTCCAGGCAATCTCCTATATAAAATGCAATAGGCCGTGCAAGAGGAGGAGGAGCCTAAAAAGGCAGCGAAAAGAAATTGGGAGGAAAAAGGGGAAAAAAATGGACGACTCTCCCGGCGACATGTCACGTGAAAACGGTAGACGTGCGTATATATACGCCATTCAGCTTCAGCATTGCAATTCAGTTGGTTCGTGTGTGTGTTGTGTGTGTGCCTTTGGCGCCATCGTCTTTTCCCCCCAGCCCTATACATACAGTACACAAGACGATTGTACGAGATATGCACAACGGGACACGAGCATAGCTATCCGCGTGCCCCGTCATAGCCAAACAGGGGCTGGGATGGAGAGTGGGAGTAACGGGGGGGTTTCACGCTCAGTCGGTGATGATGCTTCTATACGGCACTGATACACACTCGTCATGTCATCGCTAGGCTAGTCTATAGAGTTGCGGCTCCCGACTGTTTGCGCCACCCCGAATCTCTGGGCCATCATTCCGAGTTATTGAATTGAATCCCATCACGCGGACGAGCGCCTCAAAAGGAGCCGGAAAAAAAAAGAAAGAAAGAAGAACAAAAAGAAAAGGGAAACTGTGGAGGCCAGTCGAGATGATGAAGAGCCCACACCCTCGGCAACAGCCCCCATCGTCCAAAATAACGCGTCACGAAATCTAAATGGTCCACTATCCCAACAGCTTCTGGGGAGCTTTCAACTCGACGACGACTTTTGCACATATTCTCACGGGGGGCGAAGTGGGAGGGGGGGGCGGCCAAAGTTGAAGAAGAATATTGACATCGCAACGAACGAACGGAATAGAATCAAATAAGCCGAGCTGCTGTGATGTCCGAAAAAGAAAAGAAAAAAAGAATAAGGCGCAGACGTTTCGTGAGCGGCTTAGACTGTGTCACTCTAGAGAGTTTAAGCGTAGGTAGGAGTAGTAGTAGTAGTAGTGCATTGTCGACGCAGCAATCTCGTTATTGCACGGGACTTTCTCGGCGGGTCCCGTTTAAAAAAAAAAGACAAAACGGAAAAAGAATAAATGAAAAAAGAGAAGATGAAAAGAGACGAAGGTGTTGCGCTGCTTGTCCACCCGACACTCAATAAAATATACACTACTCCCCCACGTAAATATATACATTGCTCTCCCCCGTAGTACTAGACTTTTATTTATCTGCGCTCGCGAAAGATCTTCAAGACAGCCAAACGACTGTACACCACTCGGTGTAGTATATTTACACACACGCAACGTTTATTCTCTTTTTCTTCTTTCTCATCTTTTTGGCGTTGGCCATTTCCCAGTTGAAGATGCTCGCAGGGGCAGGGGCTCTGCTGTTCTCCTGCTTGAAAGGTACCAGACTCAAATACAGAGGAGAATAGCCCCACGCGTTCCTTTCTGTATACACAAGGGCTCTCTTCAAAGTCATTCTAATCAAAATATCAGTTAGAGCAAAGAGAAGGCGAGGTCGAGAGCTGCGAGGCCGCAGGGACTGGAACTGGACGGACGTATATACTATGGCCGGGGATATCTTCTTCTTCTTTTTAGACTTGTATATAGGTACTATAGCCTCCTCCTCCTACTACTCCCACCCAAAAGAGAAAAGTCGACATACAGCTGCGACGGAATTTCCCTCAGACTAGAGAGAGAGAGAGCTCTAAGACCTAATACTCTTCTTCTTATAGGTCTATAAAGAGCTAGCGGTGCTAGCCGGCCTGCGGGGTAAGGAGAGGGGGAAAAAAGAAAGAAAAGAAAAGTCAAAGCTGATGAGGATGTGCTCAAATATCAAATAGATTATGGATCCAATGGCCGGATCGAGGCGTTGGGAGAAACGGGAAAGACTATAGAGAAGATCACTAACGTGACTCACGAGATTTATGACATCAATATCATTCAGCGATAAACCTAGGATTGAAAATTGCCATCACAGTTCGGCTTGCGCTCGATAGCTACTGCCGCAATAGTCTCGGCCAGTCATTTGTAACAGGCGGAATAGACTAATTGAATTACAAGGTCGATAGAATCATATCCCATTTCCAAGTCGGACGCTCAATAACATTTGTGTAATCTTGGCAGGGAAATTTTTAAAAAGTGACCTAAAGAGATTGCGGTACGTCATTCTGAAAAAAAAACCACAAGCTAACGAAAAGCCCCATGATCTACTTTGAATGAAAAACGTGACGAAAAGAAATACAAAGTCTATCATTGGTTTCCGTCGATCCAA